>NC_057387.1:62678902-62915593 GCF_019320065.1 Cervus canadensis
TGCTGTGAAAGCGCTGTACTCAATATGCCAGCAAATTTGGAAAACTCAGCAGTGGCCACAGGACTGGAAAAGATCAGTTTCCATTCAAATCCCAAGAAAGGCAATTCCAAAGAACATTCAAACTACAGCACAATTGCACTCATTTCACATTCTAGCAAGGTCATGTTCAAAATCCTCCTCCTTCAGTAGTACATTAACCAAGAATTTCCAGATGTTCAAGTTGGATTTAGAAAATGCAGAGGAACTAGAGGTCAAATTGCCAACATCTGTTAGATCATAGAAAAAGCTAGAGAATTCCAGAAAAAATCTACTTTTGCATCACTGACTATGCTAAAGCCTTTGACTTTGTGGATCACAATAAACTGCGGAAAATTCTTCAAGAGATGGGAATTTTAGACCACCTTACCTGGTGTCTGAGAAACTTGTATGCAGATTAAGAATCAAGAGTTAGAACTAAACATGGAAAAACAGACAGGTTCAAAATTGGGAAAGGAGTGTGTCAAGGTTGTATATTGTCACCCTATTTATTAAACTTATATGTAGCGTACATCATGTGAAATGCAGGGTTGGATGAAGCGCAAGCTGGAATGAAGATTGCCAGAAATATCAATAATCTCATATATGCAGATGACACCACAAGTGAAGAAGAACTAAAGCACCTCTTGAAAGTGAAAGAGGAGAGTGAAACAGCTGGCTTAAAACTCAATATTCAAAAAACTAAGATCATGGCATCTGGTCCCATCACTCCATGTCCAATAGATGGGGAAACAATGGAAACAGTGACAGATTTTATTTCCAAAATCACTACAAGATGGTGATTACAACAATGAAATTAAAAGACACTTGCTCCTTGGAGGAAAAGCTATGACCAACCTAGACAGCATATTAAAAAGCAGAGATATCATTTTCCCAACAATGGTCTGTCTAGTCAAAGCTTTAGTTTTTCCAGTAATCATGGATGGATGTGAAAATTGAACCATAAAGAGGACTGAGCACCGAAGAATTGATGTTTTTGAATTGTGGTGTTGGAGAAGACTCTTCAGAGTCCCTTGGACTGCAAGGAGAGTACAAGGAGTACAAATACCAGTCAATCCAGAAGGAAACCAGTCCTGAACACTCATTGGAAGGACTGATGCTGAGGCTGAAACTCCAATACTTTGGCCACCTGATGTGAAGAGCTGACTCATTTGAAAAGACCCTGATACTGGGAAAGATTGAGGGCAGGAGGAGAAGGGGATGACAGAGGATGAGATGGTTGGATGGCATCACAGACTCAATGGACATGAGTTTGAGCAAGCTCCAGGAGATGGTGAAGGACAGGAAAGCCTGGAGTGCTACAATCCATGGGGTCGCAAAGAGTCAGACACTACTGAGCAACTGAACAACAGCAGCTGAGGCCTGGCAGGGCAAAAGTCTGGCACTGAATGATCCTGTTCTCCCCACTTGCAGTGCCTTTAGAGGAGAAAGTGAAAATGTTAGTCGAATAGTCAGGTCTGACTTTTTGTAACCCACTGGACTGCAGCCTGCCAGTCTCCTCTGTCCATGTGGTTCTCCAGGCAATACGGGAATGGGTTGTCATGCCCTTCTCCAGGGGATCTTCCCAACACAGGGATCAGACCCTCATCTTATGTCTCCAGCATTGGCAGCCAAGTTCTTTACCTCTAGTGCCACCTGGGAAGTCCTTTAAGGGAGAAGTGAGTGTTAAGCTTCTCTGAACGGACTGCAAAGAAACTTCCAAATAAATGCTTGGGTCTTAGTATCACTTCCTTCATTAAAGAAGGGAAGAGTCAAAATTTTCCATTTGAAAAATAGACATTTTTCATTGTTTATCAGAGGAAAATCTGAAAATATGTACTACTGAAATTAGATTTTCATTTTTGCTGTTTAAAAAACACAGTTTATCAATGGCTAATGGAATTTTGGGCTTCCCAAAATTTGGCACTTCCCTCGGGCAAGTGCTGGAGACATAAGAGATGCAGATTCGTTCCCTGTGTTGGGAAGATCGCCTGGAGGAGGGCACGACAACCCAATCCAGTATTCTTGCCTGGAGAACCACATGGATAGAGGAGCCTGGTGGGCTGCAGTCCAGTGGGTCCCAAAGAGTCAGACATGACTGAAGTAACTTAGCATGCACACTCTCAATGTAGTCTTAGACTTTCAGCTAATTGCAGTATATTTCTCTTATTATTTTTTAAGTAGAAGTTCAAAAAATTTCAAAATAAGAATGCATATTCAGGATTAGATAATATTTCTCAAGAAATAGCAAGATTAATGTTCATGAAGAAAAAGGGTGTTCGTAGAAATAAATTTCTATAATTTTTTCTATTATGTTTTAATGAATATTACAAATGTTAATATGCACACTTAATAAAATATCAAATTGCAAAAATAATTGAATCACAAAATATCACCCTGCTACTTCCCTCTCCTTCCCTTTTTGAAGTGAATAAACATAGTTGTGGAAAGATCTTAAAAATATAAAGCACAACTAGAAGGTAGAATAAAAAAGAATAAGATTGTCAAGGCAGAGAGGAGTAACGGTGGACAAAAACAATTATTACTTGCAAAATTTTCATAATTTTGCAAGTAATAATAAAAAAATTTCACAATTTTTATATGAGAAGTTGTACAACAGAAATCCATAGGCTCCCTGTTATGAGACATCATTAACAGTAAAAATTTATTAACTTCACAAATAATTTTGAAGGCATTTCATGACACTTTGAGGATGTGTGTATGTGTGCGTGCATGCATGTGTGTGTGTTAGTCAGTCAGTCGTGCCTGACTCTTTGCGACCCCATGGACTGTAGGCTGCCAGGCTCCTCTGTCCATGGGATTCTCCAGACAAGAACAGTGGAGTCAGGTACCAGGCCCTCCTCCAGGGGATATTCCTGATCCAGGGATAGAACCCATGTCTCCTGCATCTCCTGTACGACAGGCAGATTCTTTACTGCTGAGCCACCGGGGAAGTCCTCTGAGGACATAGCAGTGAACAAAACACCAAAATCCCTTCCCTTGGAAACCTTTCATTCTAATGGGAAGAGACCTGGGTCCTGGCACTAGCTGTTCCCACTGGCATGGCTGTTCTTACTGTGATTCCGTCAAGTTCCTCTCATACTTCAGGCCCCCAGTTTGGAGGTAACCAGACTAACCCACAAAGGATATGATGGTGGCTTGGACCAGGTTGTGAAAATGTGAGAAGAGGGTGAACATATTTTGAGGGTAAAGTCAATAAGATTCACTGATGGATTGGACATGGAGTGTAAAGAAGAGTCAAGATGCCTCCCAGATCTTGGCCAAAGCAACAAAAAGGATGAGGTTCCTAATAGCTGAGAAGAGTAAGAACAGGTGTAGAGATGGTTTGATGAGGTAGATAGGAATTCAGCTGCAGATGTGGTAAGTTTTAGGTGCCTGTTAGAACTACAAGTAGATATGTTGAGCAGGCAATTGTGCACATAAGCTTGGAGATCAAGCGGAAGATGTAAATTTGGGAATTATCAATATTTACCTATAGATGATTTTTTAAAATAGGAGACTGAATGAGATCACTAAAGGAGCAACTGTAGATAGAAGAAAGAAGAGGAGGACTCTTAGTTGAGTTCAGGCTGATGACAAAGGAACAGCAAAAAAAGACTAAGAAGTAGCAGGTAGGTGGAAGGCAAATCAGATAGGTGTGATATTCTGTGGGGCAAAAGTAAAGAAAACAAGTAAAGGTAAAGGACAGAAAAGTAATCAACTATGACAAATGCTACCAGGAGGCCAAATAAATTCCTAAGAAGTGATGCTTAAGAAAGTGGAAATACATGGTGACTTTGACAACAAAACCAACTAAATGCTATATTAAATACTACACATGCATGCAAGATAAGTCGCTTCAGTCGTGTCCAACTCTGCAATCCTATGGACTGTAGCCCACCTGACTTCTCTGTCCATGGGATTTCCCAGGCAAGAGTAGTGGAATGGGTTGCCATTTCCTTCTCCAAGAGATCTTCCAACTGAGGGATCAAACCCACATCTCTTGCAGGTGCAGATTCCTTACCAAGAAATCCCTGGGAAGCCCAATATATAGTATATGTGAAAATGAAAGAAAGTAAAAGTCGCTCAGTCATGTTCAACTCTTTGCGACCCCTTGGACTATACAGTCCATGGAATTCTCCAGGCAAGAATACTGGAGTGGGTAGCCTTTCCCTTTTCCAGGGGATCTTCCCAACCCAGGGATCAAACCCAGGTCTCCTGCATTGCAGGCAGATTCTTTACCAGCTGAGCCATGAGGGAAGCCCAAGAATACTAGAGTGGGTAACCTATCCCTTCTCCAGTGGATCTTTCTGACCCAGGAATTGAACCGGGATCTCCTGCATTGTAGGCAGATTCTTTACCAACTAAGCTATCAGAGAAGCTCAATATAGTATACAGTATACAGTTTAGAGTACATAGCTTAAGGCTCAGTGGTAAAAAATCTGCCTGCCAATACAAGATATGCAGGTCCAGTCCCTGGGTTGGGAGGATCCCCTGGAGAAGGAAATGGCAACCCACTCCAGTATTCTTACCTGGGAAATCCCATGGACAGAGGAGCCTGGTGGGCCACAGTCCATGGTATTGCAAAAGAGTCAAACATGACTTAGAAATTAAACAACAAATATACTATATATTTAATAAACATATATCAAATACCAAATTCTATAATTTGGATTTGTACTGTATTATAAGAATGTTTGGAAAGTGAGTTATAAAGTCAGGTCTCCAAAAAAGGTCATCAGATCTCACCTTTATGTTTATATAATTTATAAATCTTAGTATGTAGAGATAAATCTCAGTAATACTGTGATCTGCAGGGAATCCCTATATGACTCTTGGGTTACTTTTTGCTCAAAGGTGTCTAGCAAAGGGAGAGAGTGGGGCCCAAAGTGTGTGAATCTGCAAAGCTGGGAACACACTGTGTACTGTTCTATGTTACTTTTCTCTTGTACCACATTGCAAGCATTTCTCCTGTGGTCACACTTGGACATTGTTGGCATGTAGACAATGTTTAAAACTTAGGTAAGAGTGAAATAATCTTGGGAGAAATAAAAATAAATAAAAGAGGAAGGCTACTAGGATGTTCAGCATAAGAGAAACAAAGAAAAAGCAATAAATACAACATGGAGATCATTAATGAATTTAACAAAAGAAGTTTCAGTGGGGTGATGGGGTTTATAGAAGCCAGATTAGAGTTGGTGTAAGAGTGAATGTAGTGAGAAGGAAGAACAACATGTGTAAAGATGTCTTTCAAAGAGTGTTGTTTTACATGCATTAACTCATTTTATTCGCTCAACAGCCTTATGGAATAGGTACTCTTGTTATTCTCATTTTACACATGAAGTAATTTGTCCAAGGTCACACAGCTACTAAGTGCTCGAGTTGGGATTTGAACCCAGGTCACTGTAATTCTTAAGCCTGTGCTCTTAACTGCTATTCAATATGGCAAGGTACATACATAGCACAAGATAAAGTACAGATTTTGATATTCACTGATTCATTCATTTAATGTATAAGAGTTAAATCACACAAAAAATTCTTAGATGTTTACCTAACCCAGAAGCAATTTTTGAATAGGTGAAAAACTAGATTTTGTGTTCAAAATCTGGTATTTATAATAGAGGAATGAAATGCTAATAAACTCCTCAAATATTCGCTCATCACTTCTTATGTACTTAAGATAATGGTGAGGTAACACCAAGTATGAGACTTGTCTGTTCTCAACTAGCTGAGCCCACTTGGCTGCTACCTTGATAAAGTGATGGACCAAACCGTCAGCACTGTGTGTGATCTAGATAGGATCTGCTGATATTAGTATGTGGGACAGTGGAAAGAGATATTTGCAAGGCTATTATAAACTCATTTTGAAATACTCAAGTCTAGTTTATTTTCCAGGCACTTTTAAAACTGTGAAAGGTTAAGGTTTCAATACTCTTTATCCATTTTTCTCTTTTATCATCTGATTACTTGAAAATCACATATATTAGGTATATATGTCTGGAAGGTCTGGCATATGACTTTACAGGTCAAACAGTTATAAAATATGTAGTAACACATTGTTAAGAGTAAATGATTCTTATGTCTTCACTTTCCAACGTGGATTTTAAGCGGTGTAAAACTGAGTGTTTTATATCCATTCCTATGTTCTTGAGTAGAATTTCCTTCAGGACTAAGTTGTTCCAGGAATTATCACACTATAATGTGTCCTTTCTTCTACACCAATCAAAATCATAAAGTTCTTTTATTAAATAAACCTGTAAATTTTTATACTTTTCCTTGCATTGCTCTAGTGTTCTTCCAGATGATTTAATTTTATCATAAGATTTTCCATGGGTAAACTTCAGCCAAATTCTTAAGATTCATGCTTGGTTTTTATACTGCATTGCTTCCCAAATTCTCTACAAGTGATTTACGACAGGACTGACAAACTAGAAAATTCTCTATGTGTACTTACAAATAGTATCTGTAATATACAGTACATGTGTATTCAATTCCACTTAACAGTTAGGAATTATATATATATATACATATATTTACATATACATCAGTATTTATGTTAATAAGAATATTATTATCATTATGAATAGCACATGTTCTCTGACACATATTTGAAAATAACAAATATTTTCAGAAAAGAATTCAATATAAAATTGATAAGAATCTAAACTCTAAATCAAAGTAGAGCAATCCACATATATATATATATATATATAAAATATATAAATGGAATATGCTATGCTCCTGTTATATATAATTATATTTATTTATTTTAAAATTAGTTAAATTATATTCATTAATTTAAATTACCTGAATATATACTAATTTACTATATAATTATATATTTATGTAAATATTGTTAGTGGACTACAGCAACTGTATTGTTCTACCTTGATTTAGATTTCAGACTCTTATCAATTCAATATGTTGGATTATTTTCCAAGAATATTTGTAATTCCCAAATAGGTCAGAGAATATGGTTCCTATATATGAAAAGAATGTTGTTGAACAGCCAAAACTTGTCATCTTCCTTGACTGGGAGATGCTGCCAGACTTTATCAGTCAGTTGAAGAGCAATTGAGCGTCTCCTGATGCTGGAGAGCCACTCACAACAAAAGCTCTAGCACAGCTCTATTGTCATGCTCACATCATTTCATGAACAGCATGCCCATGAGATTATGCTCACCAGATCAAGGGTAATTCTGGGACTCAGCTGAGAACTGGCAAGGGATCTCAGTCATCTTTGGAACCCCAGTCCTTGGTACACAAGGTTTTCTGCAAATGTTTGCAGAATGAAAGAAGGATGAAGAAAAAGAAGGGTGGGTTAATTTAAGTGTCTCTAAAACTCCACTGTAACTCTGTACCTCCTGTCCACCAACTGAATAATCTGAAAGTCTGTTTCCCTAATTCCTCTAATTCCCCAATCCCTTTTACCTAATCTGTTGGTAAATTTAATTGGTCCTACTTCCACTATAAATCCTGACTCCATCTATTCATTCCCTCTCCTTCTCTCCACAACCTAGCCCAAGCCACACTCTAAACCTCACCTGAAACACTACAACAGCCTTCTTCCTAGGCTCCTGATTCCACTTTGTCTACCTCTAATGTTCCATAATACCACTTCCAGAATAGTTTTTTTTTTAATATAAACCTAATTAATGCCACCAACTTGCCTAACGGGCACCAACAACTTTCAAATATGCTTAAACGAAAGCCAACCTCTCTCCTCTAAAAACTCTGCATAATCCAAGCCCTGTCTACTTCCCAACTGGCATCTTCCATCATTCTTCCCCAAGCGCACACATTTCCAAGCACACAAGCCCAGTTGCAGTTTCCCAAACACACAAAAGTCTTCAAGATTTGCACACACACTCTTTCAACTGCCAGTTTGAAAACATAAGAGAAAAATCCTTCCCCAACAAGGGCTTGATTCTTTAATGTCAGGGAGTATACCTAGACATTTTCTGGTGAGATTTTTTAATTCCACAGATATAAAGAAAGTGCTACATGCTTAAAAAATAATTTTTACAAAATTATCCCCAAAAGAAAGAGAATCAAAAGGTTTTAGATTTCTAGCTTATAATATTGAGTATAGAATTTAAAAAGTAAATCTCTTAGCCATTACTAGAAAAAAATAGAATTCTGAACAAAAAAACTGTGACCTTGGAAATATTTATTAGATCGAGGAGAGAAAAACTAAATAAAATAACAGAAAATTAGAATAACTTGACAAGCTTGATTTATTAACATGTAGAATGTTGTACCCAATAAAATACTCATTCTTTTCAGATATTGTGGAATTATCTTTAAAATTAATAATACAGTAAACCATAAAAGAAATCATAATAAATTCCAAAAAGTAAGAATATTACAGTGTGCCTCACTAACCACACTGCTATAAAAGCAGTTATTACTAGCAGGTATCCTCCATCCTCCCACCATCCAGCTAATCATCTGTGACTTTAAAAATCTTCCTCCAAATAACTTGGGCTAAATAGAAATTGATTCTGAAATTATAGAATTTTTAAAGGGAAAGGCAATGATAACACATTGAAACTTTAAGATGAAATCAAGGAGTACGGAATAAAAATAATATAACTCTAAATACAAACATTAGAAAATAGGAAATATCAAACAGGTTATTTCAGTATTCTTCTAAAGGAGCTAGTGAAAGAATAAGTAAGTAAGCCAAAAGGCAGTCAAAAGAAGGACTCTGTTGAGATAGAAGCAGGAATTAATAAACTAGAAATGTAATAGTTCCAGAAATTGTGAAATGGCATTAAAAACCTTTTCTAGCACAAATAAGACAAAGATTTAGCAAGTCTGAATAAAAATAAAAAAGGGAAAGAACAAAAGATATGCAAAATTAGCAAAAGAAAGCCAATATAGTCACAGATACAGGTGAAATTTGAAAATCTAGATAAAATAGGTGACACTCTTAAAAAAATAATAATAAATTATCAAAATCATCCTGAGGAGGCAGATGACCTACGAGAGCTAATTCTAAAAAATAAAACAAAAATCTGTCAAATTTGTACTATCCTAAAAGTCACCAGGCCTTCAACAGCTACCATTATTAATATTCAACATAAGCAAGAGGAATTGTTAGCAGTTAGCACTTTCCAGGCATTGTTTTGAGCACCTTGTTAGGTGACTGACTACAATCTTACTTCTTTCTATAATCAAAGAAGCAGAGACAGGCAAAGTAATTTGTCAGCTTCACACAGCTATTAGGGGGACTGGAACACAGACATAAACATATACACTGCATGGTATGTAGTGACCACAAACCTAACATCTTGACCTCTAAATTATGTGCAAGAGTGATTTCACGTGAAAACAAGGTATTATTTTTAAGAGATACAGAAAAAACATTGATCATTTCAATAAAAGTAGAAAAGGTTTTGATAAAATGTAAAGCTATTCCTGAGTTTAAATAGAAACATTCAACATCCTTTACCGGATAAAAAATATTTCTCAGAAACCACCAGCAGACACAAGACTCAAAAGTGAAACAAGAGAGCAGAGATGCTTAAACTGTTATTAAGGGAGGAGATGTGCCCAGGTATGTTTAGAAAAACATCTTTTGCAGAACAAATAAGTTGGTTTGTTTAGCTATTAAGCAAATTAAACGGGTTTCTTTTATACTGGGGCATTTCTCAGGGCTTTAATATGTTAACATGTTTGTTCCGTGACTCCTCTGGAATGGAATTTGCTGTGATGTTTCCCAAGCTTCTTAGACTACTGAACCCTTTGTTCTCCCCACTGGGAACTAGGGTACACACCTACACAGTTTAGAAAACACGGCTCTGAAGCCTGATAGTGCTAAAGGTATTGGCACTAAAATTACTAATAAAATAAGGATTCTCACTCTGATGCCTACTATTTGCCATTACTCCAATAACCTAGCCAATGCATAAGAGGAGATAAATAGATATAGATATTGGGAAGGAAGAAAAAACAATATCTGTAAATGATATGATGGCCTACATAGAAAATTCAAGAGCAAAATAGCCTATCAAATTATTGTCTTAAAATGGCAATAACTTAGACATATTTTTAGATACAAAATAAGTATGTGTAGAAACTGGCCTCCACACTCAATAAACTCACAAGGCAGAATTTATATGCAGTCAGAGAGGGGTGAAAATAAGGAGAAGAACGGGGAGAAAAAATCACTGAACATAAAATACATCAGTTAATAATTTCCCCATTTTATCTCAAGAGTAGCAACAAGATTAAACACACTTCCTTTGTTTTGAATTTTGTATTCAAGGAAAATTAAAACAAGCCACATGATAGTGGATAATACAATTAAAAGTAAATCTGCTTATAATTAGCTATGTAAACTTTTGACAAGTTAACTTTCCTAACAGAATCTCAGGATTTAGAAGAATGTTACAGATCACCTAATATGGATCAAAAGCCTTATAAATATTTACCTTGATATATCAGAGCCACTTCAGAGAATTTATCATTAGAAAGAAGTCCAAAATATGCACAATGCCGAGATCACATTTTAAGAGTGCAACATCACAAACTTCAGTGCATGCAAAAGGCTATTTTCTTAAAGAAATTACAGTATATTCACACTGTGTACCGAAACTGTGTTTACTACACTGACCTTAAAAATCCCATGACCATGTGAGAAATGTTTGCAAAGTGGCACAAGAGAAAAGTAACCTACAAAACAGTACACAGTCATTACCGCAACTTTGCAAATTCACACCCTTGGGCCTCACTAGTTCTCATTTTTTAGGCCCCTTTTAAGCAGGAAGTAACCTGAACAGCCACATAGGGATGCCCTACAGATCAAAACATTACTGATTCTTATCTTCATGTACTCAGATTATATTAAGATGATTTGTATTTTCGTCTTTGGGTTCCCATATCTGCAAAGTCTACACAATTCTTTGTAACCAAAAAAAGTTAACAAATAGCATTTTTAATTTTCTAGGTTAACCACAAAGCCTGTTCTTAGTCCTCTTGAATTATACTCCTCCCAGCACCTTCTACCATTCCATATTCAAAGGTCTCCAATGACATGACCTAAAGACTTCCAGGAAGATTTTGAACACTTCTCAACTGTGAGAGAATTTGTTCTTGGATTGAGCTGTAATCTGATTCTCTGTAACTTCCACACAGTGGCCGTGCAAAATAAGTTTATTCCTATTATAAGCAAGAGTTTTTCCAATGTTTTTAAGATATCAAGCATGTCGCATTTATTCTTCTTTTTCCAGATAAAATAGCTCCCAATTTTTTACAATTTTCCTCTTAGTGGCATAGATTTGTAATATTTCTATCAATGTGTGGAAAGATCTTTTAACATATATAGAGTGTGAAAGAAGTTAACATAGCCTTGGCCAGTATCCCTAACCAGAATAGGCATCATAAAAATAATAGCTGAAATGTCACTTAATGATGTAGCATTCTTGCTATACTGCCTTTGCTAATTTAAAGCAGCAAATGTTTTTTTAAAACATGTTGTTCAAATTATTAATCTATTTTTTAAAGAATCAATGCCTGCTTATCAAGTATGTAAGTGGGGGTTAGGGTATGTCACAGCCTGAAAGTTGTTCAAGTAGTGAATAAGACCTTTCTCATTCTGTTCTCTTGCTCAAGAACTCTCATAATGGTTCCTTCTCTTGGGTAAAGAGTCACCAGAAAGAACTCTCCCACCCATTTCTATATAAGAGATGAGAGACAAAAAGAATGATACACATTATTAATGAGAAATTTCCTAGCCCCCAAGGATTTATAAAGATTCCTCATAACAGAATATCTTAACAGAAAAGTTCCAATAAAAGCAAACAAAAGTATACAAATCACCCATGCAAGCTTGTAAAACCTACTTAGTCATACAAACAGATTTACAGTATAAAGAAAGTAGACAGGAGAAAACAGAAGTATGGAATTGAAATATGGGGTTGAGGGAAATGTGGTAACATTCAAGTATGTGAAAGACTAAAGGCGTTACCACAGTCACATGTCTGGACTGAGGGATGCGTGAGAGCCATTGGAGGAGGAAGGAGGAAAGCATAGCTGTCCTCTCTCAGCTCACCTCAAAGCCCTCGCCTCTCCGTCACTGAAATACTGTGGCACATAGGGACGATGACCCCACCAAGCAAGGTCTGGAATTGTCTTCAGTTTCCTGTGATAATTTTTCAACTAGGAGATTAAGACACAGGCATCTTCCCCAAACCTTATTCTGCAGTTATCCCCATTCTGCGTTTTCAATCTCACCATCTCTATTCAATCATCCTGAAGCATTTGGACATGCTCTAAGGTCTTCCTTCCGGGACCTCACCCATCCCCAGCTACAGTCCCACATCCTTGCTCTGCTTCACAACAATGCTTAGCAAAAAGTCTGAGTACCCGGTCACCACTTTGTTATCCCCCATCCCCTTTTCTTTTCAACATTTTTATTAATTTTTAATTAAATAAATATGTTTATTCACTGTTTCTCGTAAAGAAATGCAATGGTCTAAGGATGTCTTATGTAAGGTCACAAATGTTAATAACATGGTTTATGTTGATCCACATCCCCTTCCATCTATGCAAACATATATGCTTTTATGAAGAAACTTTGTTATCATTTAACAAACTGAAACTGCACAGCATAAAGTATTTGCTATTTGCTTTACTGATTTGAGAATTCATGATAGAATCCACTTCAGTCCTGCTTCTGTCCTCCCACAACCCTGAAATTGTTTGTCAGTCTCACTGTATTACCCCTGTGCTGAGGCCTCTCAGGTGGCTCAGTGGTAAAGAATTTGCCTGCCAAGCAGGAGACCCACATTCGATCCCTGGGTTGGGATGATCCCCTGGAGAAGGAAATAGCAACCCACTCCAGTATTCTTGCCTGGAAAATCCCATGGACAGAGGAACCTAGCAGGCTACAGTCCGTGGGATTGCAAAGACTCAGACACAACTTGGCAACCAAACCACCACCACCACCCCCCCTGTCAAGTACAACAATGTAAATACTTCCATGCTGTCAAGTACAAGGATCACTTCTCTAGTTTTCACCTTGCCCTGGCTCCTGGCAGAGTATGAAAGGTGACTACTTTCTTAAAGCACAGTCTTCACTTGGTTTTGTGATGCTCCAATTCCTGGTGTTCTTCCTATCTCTCTGGATGTCTCTGCAGTCTCCTTTGTTGGCCCTTCCACTATTGACCATCAAACGTTGGACATCTTGGACTTTTTTTCACTTTGCTACCTCTGCAACCTTTATTTGACATCTAATAGAAATATTATATTTCTCATGTTCAAAATGTAATTGATCTTCATCTCCAACTACCCATTCACTCCAACAAACATCCAAGTGGGTCATTAGGAGGGTAGGTAGTGGATATACAAGTTTGGAGATCAAGGAAGAGTGATGAGTCATAGTATAGATGATTTTAAAGCCATGGGCATGAATGAAATAACCCAAGAAGAGATTCGAGTCAGAGGCTTCCCCCAGTCCTTTGAAGAAATCGAAGAAAGGAGTCTTTTATTAAAGTTTGAGAGTTTTTTAAAATAACAATGCAGCATGGTGACAGCAACAGATTATTTCATAACAATGGGTCAGCTCTTCAGTCCTAAATTTGAAAGGCTCAGACAAGACAGCCAGGAGTTGTAGAGGCCTACAGGACCCACACTGAACCTGGCTGCCTCCAGCCAGGGTGACACAGGCAGGCCAGAGGCTCCTTTTCCTAATCGGCTTTCACACATAAACTTTACTCCAGTTGCACTTCTTTGTCAAAAGCCAAAGAGTAACTATCCAACCATTATTTCTTCATTATCCATAGAAAGAAGTTCATTCCTTGAATTTTCTGTTGTTTTGAGAAATGCAAAAAATTGTAGGGAGATTCTCTGGGCTTCTTATCTGAAAATCAGTCCCAATGCTAGAGCCAACTGAGCCAGATGAAATGTTGAAATCAAATTGCTGGCCTAGAGAACATACAGGCTGAACAACAGTCACATAAAATCAATGAAATAACCGTTAATTCTTGTCTTCCATGTCAAATGAACTCAAGTCTTAAAAAAAAATTTCATTATCATGATCAGACTGCTCATGATAGTGATCAGCCTCTTTGAAGACGATAATGTGGTTGTGTAGTTTGAGATCTGTGTCTCTCCCTGAGTTACAGAAAATTCATTGATTTTGAAGCTGAGCCTATATAACAATACTTAACCAATAATGTGTCCAAACAAACATTTAATGTCATATATTCCAAGCATCAGGAGAATGAATTACTGTTTTGAGGAAATCAAGAGTATCACCTATGAGTAGTCACAGAATAAAACTATTCATAGTCTACCTTAGCAATTCTTCCAATTCATTGTCATATCAGATATCAAGTAAGTTCTGGGATAGAAGATCTGCAATCTAGATGGGGACCCAAAGAACTTACACCTCCAAAAGCAGCACTCGTTCTTCCGTTCGATAACCAAACACTGGTTGTCACCCACTATTTATTAGACACTCATCCCTGGAGAGACATCAGCATGACATCCACTCCCTCAAGGCACTCACGGTCTAACACAGTTATGAACTCAGAATGTTATATATACAATGATGGAATGTGTATGTACTATGAGGATGTGTTTTTTTTTAACTTCAACCCCTAGAAAGGAGCTTACAAAGGACCAGGGAACTTTAAAACACTAGTAAATTGATGATGGTGAAGAAAGGGTTCACCACCAGCAATTGAAAAAATTTCAAGAAGGTCAAAATTCTAAAAGGTAATAAAAAGCGATGAATATAAAGAAAATTGCACCATGTCAGAGTTGAGAAATTTGACTTATCCTTAAGAAAACAATGCTGACAAAAAAAAAAAGAAAAGAAAACAATGCTGAGTATACGAGAAAATATCCTCCCTTTTAGAAGAAAGTTCAGCAACCTAGAAATAGCACTGAACAAAGAGGGTCTAAACATCAGAAATATAAACACCAGAAAAGCAACTCATGAAATAGGGCTGAACAGCATGAGACCCATGGGGCCCCAGACAGAGATTGCAGGTTTTAATTCTGAGCCCCACTGTTTATTACGTTGTGTGACTTTGGAGCAAGTTATCAGACCTCTCAATACCTTATCTTCCCTGGTTGTACATTAAAACTGTACGCCTGATGCGAAGAACTGACTCATTGGAAAAGCGCCTGATGCTGGGAAAAACTGAAGGCAGGAGCAGGGGGCGACAGAGGACGAGATGGTTGGATGGCATCACCAACTCAATAGACCTTAGTTTGAACAAGCTCTGGGAGTTGGTGATGGACAGGGAAGCCTGGCGTGCTGTAGTCCATGGTTGCAAAGAGTCGCACACAACTGAGCAACCGAACTGACCTGAATAGGCTGTGTTAAAGACTTATTTTGAAGCTGAAAGTAAGTGATCTACTTAAAATACTTAGCTCAGCTCCTGGCACATAGGTAAGATCCACACAAACATTTTCTATTATTACTAGGTTTTCTGGAGAATTCATACTTTTATTTCTCTTATATTTATAGAGTCCAGCAAGTAGATGATACACTGCCTGAGGTGTCACTGAGAAAACATTGGGCAAACAATATTGACAAGAATCGTGTCCAAGAAGGGCTTATAACTGGCAACAGAGAGAGAAATAACAGGTAATCACAGTGTAATGTGAACTCAGAAAAGGGAAGTAGGAATGTTTATAATTCCCATAAAAATAATAAAAACTAAAAAATTTAGTTAACCACTGCATTGACCAACCTCTATTTATTAAATGCCCTGAATGGTTAGGCAAATTGAATTTACCATCTATTTTAGCCTCCTAACAAAGCACACCAGTTCCCTAAGTTAACACAGAAACGGTGGGGAGAAGGCAAGTAGAATACCCTGCAACAGGAATTAGGCTGTTCAGAAGAATTGTTAGAGAGAAGGCCCTATCCTTCCTCCAAAGAAAAACAGCAAGTGTGAGTTCTCTTCTCTATATTTGCTCCTCCTCTGACCTCATCTAGAATAAAAATCTGCAAATTAAAAAGCTGGTAATGTGTTATGGGGAAATCAGTCCAAACAATGAACATCTGAATTAAAGAATTTTCCATTGCAGTTTTACTACTTTTAAGCATATAAAATAATGAAGCTATTTCACACACACACAAGGAAGGATATATATCTTGAAAGCAGGAAGGACATATATCTTGAAATATGCATGTATGATGTGTGTGTGTGTGTGTGTGTGTATATATATATATATGTATATATATATATAAAATCATAGTCCCTGCTTTCAAGATGCCCAAAATTTAGAGAAAAGGACTCAGGCTACTGTAAATGTGTCTAACTTAACTCTTTGCCTCTGTTCTTGCTGCCTTCCAATTCATCCAGGAGCCTGGGTAATCTTTCTAAAATCAATTTGATTGAGACTCCCCTGCTTAAATGGCATCCCTAGTGGATCAGACAGTAAAGAATCCACCTGCAATGCAGGAGACCTGGGTTTGATTCCTGGGTTGGGAAGATCCCCTGGAGAAGGGCATGGCAACGCACTCCAGTATTCTTGCCTGGAGAATTCCATGAACAGAGGAGCCTGGTGGGCTACAGCCCATGGGGTCACAAAGAGTCAGACATGACTGTGACTAACACAACTTCATGAGACACAACTACTTCTCTGTTTAAAAGCCTGCATTGCTGTTAGAATAAAATGCAAACTGCTGAGCATACCACAGCCAACCCTAATCTAGTTGCCACTACTTCTGCAGCTTCATCCTCTGTCATCACCTCACCATCCTTCTCCTCCTCTCTTCCTCTTAAAACCTATACTCCCAGCCACATGAGTGACAGACACTTCCTTAAAAGTGCCTGTCTTTGTTTATGTGTCTCTATCTGCCTAGAATGCCATTGCTTCTATTCCACCTGATAAACCTCGATCTTGGAAGGCATTCCCCGCATCATCTCTTCTATGAAAACTTTCACTGACAGACACATGTACATACACACACATGCACACATGTGCCTTTTCATTCTTCATGGTACCCTAACTCAGTTCCATCACTGAGTCATAATACTGTGTACCCCGCTGTAATGTGTGGTGTCCGGATCCCCACTTTAGAACTGAGATGCTGAGTCTCAGCTGAATGCCCCAGTGAAATTTGCCTAGGCCAGCTCAAATCCAGGATGAGTCAATAAAAATAGGATACAAAGCACCTCTTGCTTCAACATGAAATGATTCTGAAGTCCATTCCTGCTCCTCAGCTCCTGGGAGGACATAACAGTTCAACTCCTTTCACTGCTCGATTCTCTTCCCCCACTTCCCCACAGAGACCGACCAGTGCACTCACTCCCCAGCTAACTCCACCTAGGAGTGTATTTCCCAGGAGCCCTAACTTAAGACACTGTTTTACACTGACTTTTTTACAGCTATTTTCACATACCAACCGTAAGTACTTTAAGGCATGGGCTCTATGTATTTGTGTCCCTCAGCGCAGGCTGTCAATAAAGTCTTACCAAAATAATGAATAAACATTAATATGAACCAAGTTGTACAAATATTGCTCTTGGTAAAAAGTAACAAAGACTGCATAGTGTCTCCAATAACAATTTCCCCTCTTCTCTACTCAAAACATCTTTGCATTTAACTGGACCATGGCCACTGAGAAAGGAAACTACATTTCTCAGCTTCCCATGGACCTAGCTGTGGCCATATGACCAAGTACTGGTCAGGGGGATGTTAGAGCAGAAGTGATACATGCAACTATTACTCCATGTCCCTATAATAGATAAATGTGCTCTCCTTTATCCCAGCTTTGTCCTCCCCACTGTGATATGAATACCGTGATTATAATTTGGCCCTTCTATGACCATTTACACTAGGCCAAAACCTTGGGATGGCAAAGCCTGGCTTCTAAATATCAAGGAGCTATTCTATCAACATTGGGCTCAGAGTGTTAAATGAAAGAAATATCCATTTCAATCTTATTAATCTCCTGTATCTTGGAGTCTGTTTATAGTATCCTGCACCCTAATTGATACCAATAATTGCAAATGGCTACTCCGCCTGAGGATCAATCTGCTAAATGCTAATTTGTCAAATTAACCAAATGCATCTATTAACCAAATACATCTATTAACCAAGAACTTTTTCTTTTAAATTTTTTATAAAGTTGTCAGAAGTATACAGTCCTCCAATGAGAGACTGTGGGAAGCCAGACTCTAACCTCCTTAGACCTCCAAACTCTCCCTGTCCCCGTCCCCTCCCTGGCCCTCTGCTCCTTAGTCTCCTCACTCTCAAGAATAGACAGCTGAAATAGAGCTCAGACTGACTCTCCTTCTTTTTTCTAGTAGAGGATCCTTACCTCTGCCTTGGCTCTTTTCATCATGGAGTTCAGGGGGAGACAAACTCAACATTCCTTTAAAAACTGTTATGAAAAAAAGAATGAAAACTCATCAACATCTAACATTGTCCAGAGCTTCTAATGATAATTTAAAGTATTAATATTATCTTATCTAATATAAAGCTTTATAAATATTTTAAAGAAACACAGGCATTTGGTAAAAGATAAATTAGGAAACTGGTCATTTGGTTGATTTTTTGGTGAAGAAGTATTCAAATAATTGACTTCAGGGACTTAGATGGGGTTTCTCCTTCTGGAAAACATAGACTGGCTTGTTTAAGGTCCATCCTCTTGCTGAGAACATAAAAAAGAAATCTGGACTTATTATTTTGTTTTTGCTTTTGTGAAATTTATTTCTTTTTAACAGAAGGATAATTGTTTTACAATATTGTAAATATTGTACAACATGTACAATATTGGTTTCTGCCATAGATCAACAGGAATCAGCATGTTCTTTCCCTCCTGAACCTCCCTCCCACCTCCCACCCCATCCCGTCCCTCTAGGTTGTTACAGACCCCGGTTTGCTTTCCCTGAGTCATAAGGCAAATTCCCATTGGCTATCTATCTTACATATGGCAATGTGTATGTTTCCATGTTACTCATTATTATTTTTTAAAAATCTACTTAAGGGTATCAGTAAGTTACCAGTAGTAGAAGTTCAAGAGAAGGAAAACACAGAGGAATTAGTCTGAAATCTGTTCTTACTATTCCTCATGAGTCATTTACTGATTCAAAACCTGCAGCTAAAGGTCAGAAGGGACAAAGATGGAAACTCAGAACCCATTAAGAAGGAGGGATCTTGGGAAACAAAGTTTTCAAGTGGGTCCTTGGAAGCATGTACCTTAGAACTGGAAGTAAAGTGGAACTACTTACAGCTGAAGAGCAGCTCCTACTCAGCTCAACCCTTGACTGAATTAAAGAGGTCTGCCTGTGTTCTAACTGCTTCCCTGAAGTGAAAGTAAATTCACTCTGAAGGAAGACAACATGTCCAGAGGCTCAAATTATCTCTGTAATTCTTCATAAACAGTGTTGTTATGACTGAATTATATCCCCCAAAATATATATGCTTAAAGCCTAAATTCAGTACCTCAGACTGTGATGCTATTGGGAAGTAGGGCCTTTAAAAAGCTAATTAAATTAAAACAAAGCCATGAGGGTGGACCCTAATCCAATCTGACAGGCATCCTTATAAGAAAACAAGATTAAGACACAGACAGACATCACAGATGCAGAAAAGAAAGACCACAGGAGGACATTGTGAGAAGGTAGCCATTTTCATGCTGAGGAAACAAGTCTCAAGAAAAAACCAAACCTGCTGACACCTTGATCTTGGACTTCTAGCCTCCAGAACTGTGAGGAAATAAGTTTCCATTATTTAAGCCACCCAGTCTGTGGTATTTTGTTATGACAAACTTAGCAAACTAGTACACATGTCCAGAAGTTAATTTTTTTTTAAAGAACAAAAAAAGAAGAAGAAGAATGAGAATGAATACTCGTAAGCTACTTCTGTCTCTTTAGAGTCAGGATCTCGTCTGGGGTCTCTTCACAGACGTTACTGTCTCACAAATATATGCCTATGATCATATTTCTTTTGCCTTAAAGTACCCTTTCTTCTCTCAGTTTCCTGGCAAAACTCTTTTCCATTCTCTGTGGCTTCCCCTGATCCACAGAAAATCACTGTATTTTTCCATCCTTTATGCACTATGTCCCTGGTACAGGGACAGAATGACTTAGAAGAAATGGAGTAGCCATCATAGTCAACAAAAGAGTCCAAAATGCAGTACTTGGGTGCAATCTCAAAAATGACAGAATGATCTCTGTTTGTTTCCAAGGCAAACCATTCAATATCACAGTAACCCAAGTCCAGTACTCACATATGGATGTGAGAGTTGGACAGTGAGGAAAGTTGAGCACAAAGAATTGATGCTTTTAAACTGTGGTGTTGGAGAAGACTCTTGAGAGTCCCTTGGACTATAAGAAGATCCAACTGGTCCATCCTAAAAGAGATCAGTCCCGGGTATTCATTGGAAGGACTGATGCTGAAGCTGAAACTCCAATACTTTGGCCACCTCATGCGAAGAGTTGACTCACTGGAAAAGACCCTGATGCTGGAAAGGATTGGAGGCAGGAGGAGAAGGGGACGACAGAGGATGAGATGGCTGGATGGCATCACCAACTCGATGGCATGGGTTTGGGTAGACTCCGGGAGTTGGTGATGGACAGGGAGGCCTGGCATGCTGCAATTCATGGGGTCACAAAGAGTCGGACATGACTAAGTGACTGAACTGGAAACGGAACTGGAATCCAAGTCAATGCCCCAACCAGTAATGCTGAAGAAGCTGAAGTTGAATGGTTCTATGAAGACCTACAAGACCTTCTAGAACCAACAGTGAAAAAAGATGTCCTTTTCATTATAGGGGACTGGAATGCAAAAGTAGGAAGTCAAGAAATACCTGGAGTAACAGGCAAATTTGGCCTTGAAGTTCAGAATGAAGCAGGCAAAGGCTAATAGAATTTTGCCAAGAAAGCACAATGATCATAGCAAACACCTTCTTCCAACAACACAAGAGAAGAGTCTACACATGCACATCACCATATGGTCAATACCAAAATCAGATTGATTATATTCTTTGCAGCCAAAGATGGAGAAGCACTGTACAGTCAGCAAAAGCAAGAAGGGGAGCTTACCATGGCTCAGATCATGAACTCCTTATTGCCAAATTCAGAAGAAAGTAGGGAAAACCACAAACCATTCAGGTATGACCTAAATCAAATCCCTTACAATTATATAGTGGAAGTGACAAATAGATTCAAGGGACTGGATGTGATACACAGACTGCCTGAAGAACTATGGACAGAGGTTTGTGACATTGTACAGGAGGCAGGGATCAAGACCATCACCAAGAAAAATAAATGCAAAAAGGCAAAATGGCTGACTGAGGAGGCCTTACAAGTAGCTGTGAAAAGAAGAGAAGCAAAAGGCAAAGGAGAAAAGGAAAGATATACCCATTTGAATGCAGAGTTCCAAAGAATAGCAAAGAGAGATAAGAAAGCCTTCCTCAAAGATCACTGCAGAGAAACAGAGGAAAACAAGAGAATGGGAAAGACTGGAGATCTCTTCAAGAAAATTAGAGATACCAAGGGAAAATTTCATGCAAAGATGGGCACAAAAAAGGACAGAAATGGTATGGACCTAACAAAAACAAAAGGTATTAAGAAGAGGTGGCAAGAATACACAGAACTGTACAAAAAAAGATCATGACCCAGATAATCACGATGGTGTGATCACTCACCTAGAGCCAGACATCCTGGGCTGCAAAGTCAAGTGGACCTTAGGAAGCATCACTATGAACAAAGCTAGTGGAGGTAATGGAATTCCAGTTGAGTTACTTCATATTCTAAAAGATAATGCTATGAGAGTGCTACACTCAATATACCAGCAAATTTGGAAAACTCAGCAGTGGCCACAGGACTGGAAAAGGTCAGTTTTCATTCCAATCCCAAAGAAAGGCAATGCCAAAGAATGCTCAAACTACCGCACAATTGCACTCATCTCACACGCTAGTAAAGTAATGCTCAAAATTCTCCAAGCCAGGCTTCAGCAATACGTGAACCGTGAACTTCCAGAGGTTCAAGCTGGATTTAGAAAAGGCAGAGGAACCAGAGATCAAAATGTCAACATTCATTGGATCATCGAAAAAGCAAGAGAGTTCCAAAAAAACATCTACTTCTGCTTTATTGACTATGCCAAAGCCTTTGACTGTGTGGATCACAATAAAGTGTGGAAAATTCTGGAAGAGATGGAAATACCAGACCACCTGACCTGCCTCTTGAGAAATTTGTATACAGATTTATGTCCAGTTAAAACTGTACATGGAACAACAGACTGATTCCAAATCGGGAAAGGAGTATGTCAAGGCTGTATATTGTCACCCCACTTATTTAACTTATATGCATAGTACATCATGAGAAACCCTGGGCTGGATGAAGCACAAGCTGGAATCAAGATTGCTGGGAGAAATATCAATAACCTCAGATATGCAGATGACACACCCTTATGGCAGAAAGCAAAGAGCAACTAAAGAGCCTCTTAATGAAAGTGAAAGAGGAGAGTGAAAAAGCTGGCTTAAAACTCAACATTCAGAAAACTAAGATCATGGCATCTGGTCCCATCACTTCATGGCAAACAGACGGGGAAACAATGGAAACAGTGAGAGACTTTATTTTTTGGGTTCCAAAATCACTGCAGATGATGACTGCAGCCATGAAATTAAAAGATGCTTGCTCCTTGGTAGAAAAGTTATGACCAACCTAGACAGCATATTTATCTTTTTTTTAAAATAATATTTATTGACATGAATAGACAGCATATTTAAAAGCAGAGACTTTACTTTGCCAACAAAGGTCCATCTGGTCAAGGCTATGGTTTTTCCAGTAGTCATGTATGGATATGAGAGTGTGACTATAAGGAAGCTGAGGCCAAAGAACTGATGCTTTTGAACTGTGGTATTGGAAAAGACTCTTAGAGAGTCCCTTAGACTGCAAGGGGATCCAACCAGTCAATTCTAAGGGAAATCAACCTTAAATATTCATTGGTTGGACTGATGCTGAAGCTAAAATTCCAATATTTTCACCACCTGATGTGAAGAACTGACTTATTTGAAAAGACCCTGATGCTGAAATGATTGAAGACAGGAGGAGAAGTGGATGACAGAGGATGAGATGGTTGGATGGCATCACTGACTCAATGGACATGAGTTTGAGTAAACTCCAGGTCGTGGTGATGGACAAGGAGACCTTGTGTGCTGCAGTCTAGGTGGTGCAAAACTCAGACACGACTGAGCAAATGAACTGAACTGAACTGTCCCTGATACATACTTCTATTATTTTACTTAGCATGATATGGTGTGATATTTTTAATATTAGACTTCCTAATAAACTATGGGAAACTTCAGAGTAAATACTATCTTAATCACATCTGGGTTCTTACCTAACACACTGTCTGAGGTAATCATTAAACATTTATACAAGGAACTGAATGGATAATGTCCTACTTTTAATGAGAGTATCAGAACATTTCTGAATCTTTCCTCCAACAAGGAAAATTAAAACCTGAACAAGTTTTTAATGAAAGATTTTTTACATGGACTGTGTCATTATCTTCATGTATGACATGAAGAGCAGTATTACACATCCCCTTTTTTCTTTATTCGACTCTACCAGCTTGTAATGCCTAATAAAATCTATATTAGAAATCCATTGTTTCAAGTAAATAATATATAAATAAGAAATACCCTAATTTTCTTTATTAAGAATATTAATACTTAAATGTGAGCATTTAAGTGTTTACACTGTGTAAACACTTTACAGTGTGTATCTTTGGCATTGTCCCCCAGCCCCTCTTTTCCCAAGCAACATGACCTTCACATCCACCTAGCCTCATCTGCATGGTAAAAAGAATAGCTCCCAGGAGTCACAGTTATGCATATGATTCCCATGCCCTAAAATTGACTAGCGTGAGAGTAAGTACCTTAACCAAGCTTGACCAACCAAAGTTCTGCCTCTAAAGTTTAGAATTTAGAACAAAACAAAAATTTAGTCTTTCTTTTGGTGGTCGAAATTGTTACAAGTAAATTAGCAACTGTATGAGTGATGTTCTTCCCTGTAGCGGAAAGAAGTAAAAACCTGTCTGTAGGAGAGAAAAATGATACAAACCCATCCAAAGTTAATGACAGACACAGGAAAGGCCAGATAGCATTACATCCCCTGGTTCCAGTTGTAACTACTATGCAATCCATGGGTACCATAAGTTATGCATATATCCTCTTTGTGCTTTAATCTAGCTCAGATGGAATTCTGCTGCTTGCACCAAAGTCATAAGAGAAATTTATTAGAAACTCTCCAACTAAAGTCTAATGCCATTTTTCTTCAACAAAGTAATGTTGTTTTTGTTGTTCAATCACTAAGTCATGTCCAACTCTGAGAACCCAGGGACTGTAGCCCACCAGGCCTCCCTGTTCCTCACTATCTCCTGGAGTTCACCCAAGTCCATGTCCATTGAAACAGTGATGCCATCCAACCGTCTCATTACCAAAGTAATCTGAACAACTGTAATTAAATAATGCAATACATTTCCAACACCTTTCTCCCCAGTGTGGGGCTGGCTATCCATAAGGTATATTTTGATTAGAGGATCATTTGGGAACTCCACAGTGGAGGATTTAAGTAAGAGAGTGCAGGTTACTCACAGCTACAGGACACTGAACATCTGGAGAGATGCTATGGATCACAGAGGAGCAATATGTTTGCTGGGATGGAAGGGGACTAAGATGGACATTTGCCTACTTTGCAATTGCCAGCATGGAACCAAGGATATGATTACTGAGATATACCCAAGGAAAACAATGAAATACCAAAGGAAGAGCAAGAGGAGCAGAAGGAGAAGATGAGAAGGAAGAGGAGCAGGAATCGGGAATGACCCAAGACAGATGAGGTGACCTTCAAGTTCTCTTTAAATGTTAAGAGGAAATATGAGCTATGAATGGAAGAAGCTAATTCTTGAATGTTATAGCCCAACTGCAATAATAGTGCTGTGCAGATTTTTAAAAAATAAACAGCATGCCTGTTAAATTATTGGGCTTTCGAATTCTAGCAATTCACTCGGAAAGGAAAATTTGAACTTCCTTAAAGTTCTTATATTTGAATCTTTTTCTTTAGTAAAAGAGATAAATGATCAATCATCAGGCATCATCACAGTAAAAAATTTCTAAACAATGGGCTAACTTAGGAACACTTTGGGCTTGGTGATTATTTCAAGATATTTTTCAAATATCTGTGATTTTACCAAAACCAAAACACATTTTGTGTCTTACCAAATCAAAATAAACGTTGCCAAGAATTTTTTAACATTTAACTTTTTTTGAAGTCGTGTGTATTTTATGTGAAATTTAGTTCATACGTTTCTGATACAAATAATCAAAATTTTGTTTTGTAAGAACCATTTGATGTCCACAGAAGCATTTTATAAATGATCTAAAGTGTTTAATAATTTTTAAAGCCTTTTTTCCTATAAATAGGCAACCTTTTTCTTTGACTTTACTTAAAGCTTCTCCTTATTCCCCAAACTTGTGCCCCCAAAGTTAAAATATTAAAGTTAGCAAATTTTTGGTTTTAATTATAAAATAAGGAAGTGCCATGCTTTCCCTAGTAACCTAAAGATAGAAACCTGGGAAGATTTTCTTGCTTATCCCTTATTCTACTTTTTCACAGTCTTTTTATTTCCTTTGTTCCACATGTTATTAGTGAAAAAAACTATATATGCTTAAAGTTTAAAGAATTTGATCTCTCATTTGACTCAGTTCTAATAAGGTGGATGAACTTAGAGCCTGTTATAAAGAGTGAAGTGAGTCAGAAAGAGAAAAACAAATATTGTATATTAATGCATATATATGAAACCTAAAAAGATGGTACTGGTTAATATTTGCAGAACAGCAGTGGAGACTCAGATATAAAGAACAGACATGTGGACACAGTGGGGGAAGGAAAGGGTGGGACAAATTGAGAGAGTAGCATTGAAACATATACATTAACGTATGTAAAGTTAGATAGCCAGTGGAAAATTGCTATATGACACATCCAGAGCTCTGTGACAACCTAGAGGGATGGGATGGGATGGGTTGGGCGGTGGGAAGGTTTAAGATGGAGGGGACATACATGCACCTATGACTGATTCATGTTGAAATACAGCAGAAACCAACACAATATTGTAAAGCAATTATCTTCCAATTAAAAATAAATAAGTTTTAAAAAAAGAATTTGATCTCTGAGGAAAAATGACAACTTTGGCAAAGTTTATGGAGCATAAACAAAGATAAACAATAATTAAATGAAGAAATAATAGTGCAGCACTATATTTTCACTGATAATGCTAAAACCAAAGAGACACTAGACTAAATTGACAAACAGCCATTATTGATAGCTAGTTCCCTGAAATAAGATACAATCAAGGGAGCAAATTAACATATTTTTATGTATCCTTTTGCCCCTCCATTCTCTTCAACTGCCTTATCATACACAAGCACACATTTTTAAGATGAGACATTAAAATGTAACATTTGACACTGTAGTATGATCCTTTTTATCTTTTCTTCTGAATAACCTAGAATTAAGCCAACTATCCTTGATCATTTGGAAAGACTGCCTCTTTAGAGCAGTTGTTGTTCTTTAGTCTCTAAGTCATGTCCAACTCTTTGCGACCCCAAGGACTATAACACACCAGGCTGCCCTGTCCTTCACCATCTCCCGGAGTTTGCTCATATTAATGTCCATTCAGTCAGTAATGCTATCTAACCATCTCCTCCTCTGCCACCCCCTACTCCTTTTGTCTTCAATCTTTCCCAGCACCAAGGTCTTTTCTAAGGAGTTGGATTTTCACATCAGGTGGCCGAAGTATTGGAGCTTCAGCTTCAGCATCAGTCCTTCCAATGAATATTCAGGACTGATTCCCTTGAGGATGGACTGGTTTGATCTCCTTTCAGTCCAAGGGACTCTCAGGAGTCTTCTCCAAAAGCACAATTTGAAAGCATCAGTTCTTGGGTATTCAGTCTTCTTTATGGTTCAACTCTCATATCCGTACATGACTACTGGAAAAACCATAGCTTTGACTACACAGACCTTTATCAGCAAAGTGATGTCTCTGCTTTTTAAGTCATAGCTTTTTATTTTTCCAAGAAGCAAGTGTCTTTTAATTTCATGCTGCAGTCACCACCTGCAGTGATTTGGGAGCCCAAGAAAATAGAATCTGTCACTGCTTCCACTTTTTTCCCTTCTTGCAAATAGAATGGGTAAAAGTGGAAGCAGTGACAGATTCTGCAGAAGGGGCCTGCTTAACTCAATGAAGCCATGAGCCATGCTGTACAGGGCCACCCAAGACAGACAGGTCACAGTGAAGGTTTCTGACAAAACGTGGTCCACTGGAGAAGGAAACGGCAACCCACTACAGTATTCTTGCCGTAAGAACCCCATGAGCAGTATTAAAAGGCAAAGAGTTATGACAATGGAAGATGAGCCCCCCAGGTCAGAGGGTGTCCAATATGCTACTGAGGAAGAATGGAGGGCAATCACAAATAGCTCTATAACATAAATACCAATAATATTAAAATTTGTACATTTAATTTGAAGATTTAAGTGTATAAAATTATTTCTATTCCTACATTAATAGTTTATCCCTTTAGATGTACAAACTCATACAGCTCATGCTCAACATCACTAATTATTAGAGAAATGCAAATCAAAACTTCAATGTGGTATTACCTCTTAACAGTCAGAATGGCCATGAACAAATCTACAAACAATAAATGCTTGGAGAGGATGTTGAGAAAAGGGAAACCTCCTACACTGTTGGTGGGAATATAAACTGGTGCAGCTACTCTGGAAAACAGTAGGGATGTTCCTTAAAAAACTAAAAATGAGTTACTCTACAATTCAGTGATCCCACTCACTCATGGGCATATACGTGGAAAAGACAAAAACTCTAATGCAAAAAGATACATGCACCCCAGTGTTCATTGCAGAACTATTTACAATAGCCAGACATGGAAGCAACCTAAATATCCATGAACAGATGAATGGATAAAGATGTGGTACATATTTACAATGGAATATTACTCAGCCATAAAAATGAAATAATGCTATTTGCAGCAACATGATGGACCTAGATAATATCATACTAAGTGAAGTCAGACAAAGACAACTATCATATGATATCATTTATTTGAGGAATCTAAAAATAATACAAATGAACTTATTTACACAATAAAAATAGACTCTCAGACATTAAAAAAACTTATGGTTACCAAAAGGAAAGGGTGGAAGGGAGGGAAATATTAGGAGTTTGGTATTAATAGATACACACTACTAATGGGCTTCCTAGGTGTCTCAGTGGTAAAGAATCCACCTGTCAAGCAGGAGGTGCAGGCTCGATTCCTGGGTCAAGAAGATTACCGAGAGAAGGAAATGGCAACCCACTCTAGTATTCTTGCCTGGGAAATCACATGGATAGAAGAGCCTGATGGGCTACAGTCCATGAGGTCATAAGAGTCAGACTTGACTTAGCGACTAAACACACACATGCATACAAAAAACAACAAGGACCCATTGTATAGCATGGGTAATTATATGCAATATCTTGTAACAACCTATCATGGAAAATAATCTGAAAAATAATATATATATATATAAAACCGAATCACTTTGCTATATACCTGAAACTAACACATTGTACTCTGCAGATGGTGACTGCAGCCATGAAGTTAAAAGTTGCTTACTCCTTGGAAGGAAAGTTATGACCAACCTAGATAGCATATTAAAAAGCAGAGACATTACTTTGCCAACAAAGGTCCATCTGGTCAAGGCTATGGTTTTTCCAGTGGTCATGTATGGATGTGAGATTTGGACTATGAAGAAAGCTGAGCACTGAAAAATTGGTGCTTTTGAACTGTGGTGTTGGAGAAGACTCTTGAGAGTCCCTTGGACTGCAAGGAGATCCAACCAGTCCATCCTAAAGGAGATCAGTCCTGGGTATTCATTGGAAGGACTGCTACCGAAGCTGAAACTCCAGTACTTTGGCCACCTCATGCAATGAGTTGACTCATTGGAAAACACCCTGATGCTGGGAGGGATTGTGGGCAGGAGGAGAAGGGAACAACAGAGGATGAGATGGCTGGATAGCATCACTGACTCGATGGGCATGAGTTTGAGTAAACTCCGGGAGTTGGTGATGGACAGGGAGGCCTGGCGTGCTGCGATTCATGGGGTCGCAAAGAGTCGGACACGACTGAGCAACTGAACTGAACTGAACTGACTGAACACGTTGTAAATCAACTATGCTTCAATAGAATTAATTAAATTTTAAAAACAGTTTATCCTTTTAATATTTTGTTCCTCCGAGCACAATTCCTTCTATTCCTACAATACTAGAGTTCAACTTCTTAACCTTCTATCCCTTTGCTAAATATTTCATTCCTTTTTTAAGTATTATTTACTGGACACTTCCTATCAACCAGGCACTCTTCTAAGTTCTA
The DNA here is from genome assembly GCF_019320065.1 of Cervus canadensis. Classification (NCBI taxonomy): domain Eukaryota; kingdom Metazoa; phylum Chordata; class Mammalia; order Artiodactyla; family Cervidae; genus Cervus; species Cervus canadensis. The sequence goes on from NC_057387.1 coordinate 62,708,334, forward strand.
AGGTTACATATGTGGCTAAAACTGACAAAAATCTCTGTCTGTATGGAATTTTTCTTCCAGAATATGTTAGTATCATAAAATTAATTAGACAGGATAGATAGTAGTCAGATAACTTAAAATTAAATGTTATAAGTGAGGATATACTTCAGTGCATTAACAATCGCCTAACCATCACTCGTGTCATTATAAGGATTTCATCCTTTAGCTCATTACAATTGTACCTGATATTTGTGCACCTACCCTAATGTCTGCACCAAAAAATATCAGAAATAGATATTAGGACTAAAAGCCACAGCCCTGACAGTTCTATGAACAGCAAATTCTATTTACATTTCTGTCTGTGGTGCATACCAGTCTTTCAGATCAAGAAACTACTATTTTAAGGATTCCACCTTTGAAGACTTAGAGACATTATATTATCATCATAAGATCACAAAGTTCTCAAACAGGTGTCATATTCACTACCCAAAGTTCGGAATGTTAAATTTCCTCAAATTTCCTCTCCATGGATACAGATTGGGAAATACCCTGCCAGTGGGAAAACAAAGCCTGCCTGCAGCACTCAGCTTACAGAGGAAATTAAGCAATTTGCTAACCGTTGTGCTTCAAGAGCAGAAGCAGCAGAAAAATACACTTCTCCCAGTAACTACAAATTATTCCTCAGGATAGATTTTGTTCAACAGTAATACGATTTTGCTTGAAATTTCTGGCCCAAGATCCCTGTTATCACATGAGTCATAGACAATCACCCCAGCAAATGCACTATTTTATAGTCATATAGTGCAACAGCAGGGAGGAGAGCTAAGGGGTCGGTTCTGGATTAGAACACTGTCTTGACCACTTTCTAGCAGTGTGACATTGACTGGGTCACTTTAACCTTCTTGAGATTGATAGGGTTGTTGTGAGAATCAAATGTACCAGATACTACCAGTTATGCCTCATTGAATCTTCACAACAATCCTGAAACAATTCAATAAGCTGTCATAATTGAGCAGGTATTCTCGAGTGGAAGAAATAGTTTAGACAAAATGTCTTCCATAGAACCAGGCCACAAACAAACACTCATAAGTTAGTTCCATTCTCCCATTGCATTCAAGTGTGTGAAGCCCCTTGTATGCGTAAGGAAAATAAAATGTGTATACATACAGCTGTTTAGTCACTTAATATTTGTCTCGGTCTTAGTAAACTCCATTCATCCTGTTTACACTCAATTCTTGGATCACTAAGAGACAGCTGTGAAGTGTAGGTCCCTCACTTTCTACTGCTTCAGACAAGATTTTTCTATCCTTTCACAAGTCAAAAGCAGCAAAGCTTATTGTAAAGACTAAAGATAAGTGAGTTTAGTTACATCACATTCCAGTACTTGCCTTTCTTTTGGTATCTCTTTAGGGAGAAAGAAGGGCCAGCATTTAAGAATACTAGTCCTCATAAAGATGTGAATGGGCTTGTCTTCCCCATTTTCTCCTACCCTTTCAATAACTGTTATTGTTCATTCTGTTGAACGCATTAAGGAGAACAGTTGACTATCTACATTTTTTTTTCTTTTATGTGAAAGGGAAATGCACACAGTAGTTTGGTTGGTTAGGAACTGAAGAAAAAGCCCCAAAGAGGCGATAAAAGAATTCTCCCCTGGACTCCAGACTGCAGCCTTACTGAAAGGAGCTGGGACAACACCATGAAAATGCCTTGAGTTATTTAACTGTTGCTGTTCTTACTGTTTTCTTTTGCATACATCACTGAATTCTGAGTCATTGATTCACAACATAAGTGTGTCCACAGCAGAACCCTGAAGAATCAGAGTGTTAGAAACAACAACTCTTCACCTATCACTGCTCTGAAGTTTCAGTCCATGGTACTATTTCCATTCTGAGCTCTGCAACCCATGAGAATCACCTAGTAGCTTTTCTTTTCCTTTTTCTGTAGACTTTTCTTCCTATAACTACCATATTCAAACATTAGGTTAGATGGATTTTCTGGCTATACAATTGGATTTGTACTCCTGTTTGGCAACATATTTGTATACTTACAAAACTTTTCTTAATGTTTATATTAAGAAATAGAGTTTTCTTAATATTTATAAAATATTTTTTCATTTCTTAAGACCCATATTAACTTCTAATTCATTAAAATAATGTGGTTCCTCTACCTTTCTACTTAAAAATACTTGATTTCAGACTTGGTAACATTTTTAAAGTGAATTCTCATTGACAGTGAGCAAGCTTCTGGCATACATTTTCAAGTTAACCTTCATTCAGATGTCTAAATAGTAACTGGATATATATGTATACTGAAACTCAAGAAATGTTAAACCTCTATACATGCACAGAACTGTGCCACGAATTAAATATGATAGCATATGTGAGATTTAAACCAAAGTAATGGCAACAACATCAATCCATCTATTATTAATATCAATAACAGTAGAATCTCTTAATTCACTTAAGAATGTAATTCATATAATATAATAATTATTTCATCCCTATATTAATAATTTTAAACCCTTTAATAATCTAAAATTCTATTCCTGCAATAGTTTAGTTCAACTCCTTAATAATCTATCTTTGTGTCTAGGATACAAAATAATTTGCTAAATAAAAAAGCAAAATATGAACATAATCTTATTTTTTCTAACTGGTGGCCCTATCTCCCACTTCTCTAGAATATATTATAATTACTTAACAAGTACCTTTTTTCACCATGCAGTCATACTATTTTCTTCAAGCAGCTGAATAACCTATTTTTATGCTTAACACTAAACGGTCCAACAGTTTATAACCAATATGAAGCTCAGCCATAAAATTCACCCCATCTTCATAGCAGTGTTCAGTCCTCTGGCTAAAGAAATAACTACATTAGAACTATATATAAAAAAAAAAAAGAACTATATAATTTACAGAAAACTTAATAGAGTCCTACAAATAAATAGCCTTCACTTGTTTTACTAGATAAGTAGTTTAACTTTCTAACTTTGGGAAATAAAGCAGCTAATTGCTCAGTCCTCCACATCCCTTTATACAAACAAGGCCCAATTCCTCTAGCCACACAAGGTGGGCAGTGCTGTTTATTGCTCACCTACCCCCCTGGCACACAGTGAAAATTAATGAGTTGGTGTTGAAAAGCAAAAAGTGCCTCATATAAAGAGAAAATGTAAATACTAAGTGCCGTTACATCATTAGAATTAATAAAGATCACTTGAGTGGACACGGCAAATAAAAAGGAACACTGAGAAGCTGCCACTAGCTTGTATTCCCTCCTCCTGGAGCCAAAGTCATGCTGACTGCCCTCTCCTGTGTTTCCTGGCTCAAGGATTCTATAAGACCATATAAGGAGAAGGGAATGGCTACCCACTCCAGTATTCTTGCCTGGAGAATTCCACGGAATTCAGAGGAGCCTGGTGGGCTACAGACCACGGGATCATAGCGACTAACACTTATAGATATATAAAGGAAACTATAAAACCCAACCCCTATTCTATTTATTATAGGATGATTAAAGCATGCCAATTGAATGATTGCAACAACTGATACCGACATCAGAGAATAGCAAGATTCAGGAAACCAAAGGATGCGTTCCCCATTGTGATGCCGATGACCAAAGAGCTGTCACGGAGTCTGTGATATTATGTGACATACTTTATTCTCAGCTTCAATGCAGAAACAGATAAATCACTGACAAAATGGCAGTTTGTTGATGCCCCAAGAGATATCACCTAACTGTGCCTAACCTAGACATAAATACTTGTTGAAATTGTCATGATCTCACTTGTCTCCTGTCCAATAGAAGTTAAAAGGGGGAAGGGGTCTTTGGAATGGAGATAAGGCAATGATACAAATATTTATTAGCTCTTCCTTTTTACAGAAGGATACATGTTGAGGACAAATGTCCTTCACATGCAGATTGATTGTTCTAAGAAACCAATCTAAATAAAGCTTCATTTCCTGGTCCCCACTCCTCCCTGCTGTGTTTCTGGGTCATTCTCCCCTAAGAGCTGATATGCAACCTTCTCACCCTCCCATGACAGAACAGGTAAAGTCAAGTCTAGGAAGTTTCCCAGCAACTCCTGAATCTACTTTTCCAGAATGACTTGGTTGAAAGAGTTATGAGCCTCAGATACACCTGTACACAAATCCATGTCAAAGTTAAATAATTTTTTAAATTATCTTCCTCACTTCTCCTAAATTAACACACTCAATCATGTTCAATAAAATAAAGAATGATTATAGAAGTCTGTCAGCTTTAGAGTCCTGGCTCAGACCCTTGTTGATCATTAGCAAGTTGATGAATCTTTACAAACCTATTTCCTGTTTTGTAAAATGGGTATGACAAGGGCCATCTATCAGGAAAATTGCTAAATAATAAACTTGAGCTCCCAACACATAATAAACACACAATAAATATGAATCATTACTCTTTTGAACTTGCTATGAAATTATCCACAGAATCCTAATTCCTGATCCATCTTCCTGAGAACTTGCTTGGTCAAGCCACCCACATTGTTTTCCCCCTTCATCTAATAAAAAAAAGTCAGGGTGGTCCATAGTCAGAATGCCCCTTGGCCACTTTTTATGTTCATTCTGGCAGGCCTTTGCCTGACTACTAACCAGTGCTCATCCCACACCATTACTAAACCTATTCCTTAAGATCATCTAACAATGTCTTTCTCATTTCACAGTTTCTGCCCCACTGCATTGTCTGTAAAGCAAACTTTATAAACCAACTTTTCCTCTTACTCTTCTTTTTTCCTTTTCATTTCCTTCCTAAACAATTCAACCTAAAAGCTTTTAGGTGGGCTGAGCTAGGTAAGCATCAGACCAGGGACTATGGGTGCACGGTGGCGTCCTGGCTAGAAAACTGGATGGAGCCCAAGCAGAAAGAGGAGCATGTTCACACACTGAGAGTGGCATCCAGTTAGGGGTGGGGGAGCCCTAAAACGAGTAAAGAGAACATCCTTGTCAAGAGACATCTCAGAGTGGATTGTCAAAGCCTGAGCGGGGTGAGGAAGGTTATTGATGCAGAGGGATGGCCAGGTGCAGGCTGTCCAAGTGGAGTGAGAAAGGTCTCTATGCAAATGACAGCACGGGGCGTCACAGCCCAAGCAGGCTGAGGTGTTTGGTTTCCAAGTCTAAGGAAGGTACATAGAGTATCAACGCAAGGGGTGTTCACAGTGGGAGATGGCTGATACACAGGAGAACTGAGCAAAAAAGAAATATATTGAGGATATTAGGGGCTAGATTTTTCACAGTTGGTGAAGGGAGTTACAAATGTGGAAAGGAAAAAAACCTAGACTGAATCTTATGGTATTAGGCTGGAACTGGAGATATCTCTGTGACCTCACAGATTCAACATTTAGATAAACACAGAAAAATACAGATTAAAAAATATATATTATTTTTTCTATTGCTACTCTTGGGTGGGTGCTTGAGTAGACAAAGCAGAGGAATATATAATTATACATACATATATATATAATAACAAAGAATATATAATGTTATAACTACACATTTTACATAATATACATACATATATATAATAACAAATAAAGAATATATAATGTTATAACTACACATTTTACATAATATACATACATATATATAATAACAAATAAAGAATATATAATATTATAACTACACATTTTACATAATATACATACATATATATAACAAAGAATATATAATGTTATAACTATACATTTTACATAATAAATAAATAATATATAATTACAATAACACATATTCCCCAGCTTTGTGCATTCAAGGGACCTGGAAGCAATAACACTACAATAGCAGCAATGAGTTTATATAGCACCAAGATCTTGGTTTCTAAATATCATTCTCTAATGAAAGGACTCAGAGATCCTTGGATGAAAGGACTCAGAGATCCTTGGAGAAATAGATGATTCCAGGACTGAGGCAAAGAAAATAAAAAATGATCCCAGAACCTATTCTTGTGCTGGAAAGTACAGATGTGTTCAAAGGATGAGCTATGTCAAAAGGACATAGGAGCCACCTTGAAGAAGATTTCCCTGATCAAATCAGTATATAATTTAAGTTCAAAATAAATAGTGATAGAAATATATTGTAAGTGTTGAATAAACTAGGAATTCATGAGTAATGAGTGAGAAAGCGCAAAATGACAGATAAGTAGGTAGATAGATAAGATAGGAGGGGGGATAGAGGAAGGGAGGGAAGTAGGGAGGCAGGAGGAAGAAGAAAGCAAGGAAGAAAGAGAAAGAAAAAGAAGGAAAGGGGAAGAAAGGAAGAAAGGGAAAATGTTTGTTTAAGAATGGAATGTCTAGCTATCCTCAAAAGACTGCTTTACAAAACATTTGTTAATAACAAAGAGTAATTACAAAGATAAACTTGTATATACCAGTTTACAGATTAATTATTTTAATCAAACTATCACAAATCATTAAATGATTGATGAACACACTGTCAATAATGAAGCAAATAGAAATCCTGATGCATTATAATGAGATGAACTCAGCACCACTTTTGTAATATTTCTGCCAAAGACACATAAATTGACTCTAATCAGTAGAAAACAAAAGTATACATTGAGGAATTTGCACAAAATAACCACCCTATAATTTTCAAGGTCATGAAAGTCAAAATAAGAGTGGAAAGGGGTTGAAGGAAACTAAAGAGGCACATTTGACAGCTGAATGCAACATGTGATCTTGACATGGATCGTTCTGCTACAAAGGGTATTTTCAAGATAATTCACAAAACTCAAATGGTGTTTGAGGGTTAGATGGTAGTAATGCGTCGATATTGATTTCTGAATCTAATGGTTTTACTGTGATTCATTAGGAGAATGTTGGCAGCAGAAGGAAATACACTAAGTATCCAAAGGTTATGGGCAACTTGCTCTCAAATAGTTTAGGAAAAAATTTCTTTGTACTCTTCCTGCAATTTTTCTGTAAATTTGAGATTGCTTCAATGTAAAATATCTTTTTCTAAATAAACACACTGACATAAATGCAGTGAAGTACAAGAACCTTCAATACGTCATAAAAAGATAAAAGCAGAGATGTCAGAACAAGGCAATGGTCTCTGCAAGCTACCTGACAAGTTTTATGTGAAGGTTTGTAAAATAAAATCTATCTTATTGTTCACTGCATGGCCATTTCACTTCTGGGTGTCTGGCTTGCAGTGCTGATTCTGCCACTGTTTTTCTTTCTTTTCTTTTTTTTTTTTTTTTTTTTTCTGCCACTGTTTTTCAAGTGGTGCACACAGAGTAGGCACAGGGAACAGAAAAGTGACTCTTCAGTAAGACCACAGTCAGTTTCCATGTCAATTTGAAATGCTGAAATTGATCAGGGCCACTCATTTCTTTGTTTACCTACTGGCATGGAAAACCCTTCATGCCATCATGATTTAATATCCAAGCTAATTTTTAAAAACCAGAATTGGCACTCCATAGGTCAGTTCCAGACAGCCTGTCACATGTGTGGTTTTAAGAATGTGCCCTTAAAGAGATGGCAGGTACCCTAACCAAAGTGGCTGACAAGTTGATGGCCAAAAGCAGTAAATACACAGCCTAAGTTTGTATATAATGGTCAGCACTGGTGACATTATTTATAGAGAGGAAAAGCCCACAATGTAAACATACAACACACACATTTCTTGGACTTAATGACTCTAGTGCTTAATCATTTGAGAGTTTTCATTAGAAGTGTTCTAAATTAATCTAATTTATAATCTGATACAAAACATTTCTCAAACTAGGTTTGGACCACTCCAAATGCGAATCTACAGGTAGTCACCACACAGATGTACACATACCTTTAAATCAACTCAGAAGTTCTGCTTTCAACACAGGCTCGCAACTCCAGCAGGAAGCTGATAACCCATCCCAGGTAAGGGCAATCTCTTCAGTCATTTTCAAAATTAATCATATTCCTGTTTGCATCCTGTTGTGGTTTGCATCTTATCAAGCTCCCCCATACCAGGGGATATATCCATTTAATTTTTATTTAACTGGTGTCTTTGGTCTGTTTCTTCTGCCCTTAGCAGTATATTACAATATTATAATTATTTCTCATGTCAAGAAATTTTTTTCAGAACCAGGCTGCATAGAATTCTGCTAAACTGATGAATCTATTTTTTTGACCTTGTTAGTTGACACAGAGTTGACAAAAGCTGATGTTTTGTATATGAACCTCTGACTGTTTCCTTTGCATAATTCCCTAAAAGTGAAATCACTGAGCCAAAATGTGTAAAACACATTAAGGCTTTGATAGTATTAACAAGAGCTTCCCAGGTGGTGCTAGAGGTAAAAAAAAAAAAAAAAAAACCCACCTGCCAATGCAGGAAACCTAAGAGACGCAGGTTCAATCCCTGGGTCAGAAAGATCCCTTGGAGGAGGGCATGGCAACCCACTCCAGTATTCTTACTGGAGAATCCCATGGACAGAGGAGCCTGACGGGCTACAGTCCATAGCGTTGCAAAGAACCGGACACGACTGAAGTGGCTCACACACACAAACAGACACACACACACACACACACACAGTACTAACAAATTGCCCTCCTGGAACCCTACTCAATACTCTATAATGACCTATATGGAAAAAGAATCTAAAAAAGAGTAGATATACGTATATGTATAACTGGTTCATTTGGCTGTACACTTGAAACTAACACAATATTATAAATCAACTATATTCCAAAAAATTTCTTAAATATGAAAGAATACAAAAGCAAATTGTCTTCCCAAATTCTTACAAGTTGTCCTCCCATGAGTTTCTTCCCTTTCCCCTTACTAGGACTGTTGTTATTATTCAGTCACTCAGTCATGTCCAACTCTGTGCGACCCCATAGACTGCAGCACGCCGGGCTTCCCTGTCCTTCACCAACTCCTGGAACTTGCCCAAACTCATGTCCATCAAGTAAGTGATGCCATTCAACCATCTCATCCTCTATCATCCCCTTCTTCTCCTGCCTTCAATCTTTCCCAGCATCAGGGTCTTTTCCAATGAGTCAGTTCTTCACATCAGGTAGCCATATTGGAGTTTCAGCTTCAGCATCAGTCCTTCCAATGAATATTCAGGACTGATCTCCTTTAGGATGGACTGGTTGGATCTCCTTGCAGTCCAAGGGACTCTCAAGAGTCTTCTCCAACACCACAGTTCAAAAGCATCAATCCTTTGGGGCTCAGCTTTCTTTATAGTCCAACTCTCACATACATACATGACTACTGGAAAAACTATAACTTCAACTATACAGACCTTTGTCAGTAAAGCAATGTCCCTGTTTTTTAATATTCTGTCTAGGTTGGTCATAGCTTTTCTCCCAAGAAGCAATCATCTTTTAATTTCATGGCTGCAGTCACCATCTGCAGTGATTGTGGAGCCCAAGAAAATAAAGTCTCTCACTCTTTCTGCTGTTTCCCCATCTATTTGCCATGAAGGGATGGGACTGGATGCCATGATCTTAGTTTTTTGAAAGTTGAGTTTTAAGCCAGCTTTTTCACTCTCCTCTTTCACTTTCATCAAGAGGCTATTTAATTCCTCTTGACTAGTATTGAGCATCATAATATTCAGTTCCAGTACTGAAGTGTGGTAATACTTCACTTCAGTACCTAATTGGGTAGACCACTCCTTGAGAAAAAAAATTTGCTTAGAGAGTCAATATCTTTTGAGCTCCAGGGGTTTTTGTTTGTTTGTTTGTTTGTTTTTCCAAAGAATACTATTGCCCTAAAAGGCTGGTTATCTCCTTATCTCAAAGAGAACAACCTTCTGGATACTACCATCCTTCAGTGTTATCTGGTTAAAGTAAATTGCCCAAAAAGCAAAGAAATGTTTACTTTCCTGGACTTCTGAGTTCTACACCAGTCACTTCAACTGTTGCAACTCAATTCTTTTTGCCAAAATCAACTCATTCACCAACTGTTTTTAATTAGCTATGGTTGCAATAGTATTTGCATTTTGCCCCCCTCCTCTTTTTAGAAACATAAATTTCCAAATTAATTACCTATTAGGCTTGAAGTCTCTTGTGTTTGCTAATCCTGAGGGTAAAGTTTTTTTGTTTTGGATTGGTTTGCCATTTATGTGTGTGTGTGTGTTTGTTTTGGAAAGTTTGCAAATCCATTTAGTTCTCTCTGAAGATCACATAGCCAAATAAACATGATACCATTTTTGACAGCAGTTATTACAATACTGTATATTCTTTTGGTTATTCTACTTAGTTTTGACTTTTTAAAGTACTACTAAAAGGCCATTGACTCCATTCACATTATTATAAAAATAAGGTGCAAAGACACAAGATAGGCAATCAGGTTTAGCTAATTGAATACATTTAGAAAAAAGTGTACTTAAATAAGCAGACATTTACTTAGCCTTTTCAAAATTAACCTTTCTCACATTGGCAAAAAGAAGAATTTCCTCTCCTCACTATCCCATTATTGTTTTTTATTTGAAATATATTATAGAGGGTAAAGTAGTATAAAGAAAGATTATAAATTCAGTGAGGGAGAAATTCATATATTACTATTACTGTGCAGTCCTTTTAATTTTAATGTTTGCTTTGGTATAATAAAAATCTCATCCTAATATTGCATAAAAAATCATTTTTGCATTTAAATTTCCTTGCTCTCAACACAAGATTCATCTGGGATAAGACAAACAGCATCAAAATTCTGCATTAATTAACCTGGAAGAATGAATCTTCCTGAATGGTTTTCGGGTGCAGGTTCCAAACTACATCACATCATAGTTTGGTCTGGTTATACAAAGGGAAAATAACCAAACAGTCATATTTCTTGAGAACTCCTGGACTGAGTGATAATGTTAATTCAGGAAATGAATTCCAGATTTTATGAGGCTCCTCAGGATTCAGCTTGACTCTGTAACACTTTAAAAAAAATTTTTTTTTAATTTCAGTTTTAAAATGGAGCTTTTGTTTTCTGCACACATCTTTCTTTTAAACCCAGAGTTCCCTCCTCTGATTCTCTTGAGAAGGGATGTGGATAATCTTTTGGCCAGAGCAAATAATTTTAATACTTTAGGGGGATCAAGCTATTTGCTAGTTGGGCTCAATGACCTCAGCTCTGCTCTGTGGGGACCAGTTTCTACAGATGTGTCCACCAAGCTCAGGCCGAGCTCTGAGCACAACAGACAAGCAGAATTGTAGGATGTAGAGCCAAAGAAGAAAGTAAATCTGCTTCTGCCATTTGCTGGGTATGTGGGCAAGTCATTTGACTTTCATGCCTCAGTTTTCTCATCTGTAAAATGAGAAGGATAGCAATATTTGCTTGACAGGGTTGTTATGAAGATTAAGAAATGTAATGCATACAGAGCCCTTTGCAAGGTTTAGAATATTATATACTGTAATATTAGCTATTTTATTATCCTTTTTATTTTACTGTCCAGAAAACACTAATAGAAAACAGAAAACTGGATTTTTTTCAATTTAAAATTTTAGCTCATTGAAATGTTTTAAATTCATTATTTCTATTCATTTGGCTATTCATAATAGTTTTAGAAATTATAGCATTTCCTATATTTAAGATTTAAATATGAGATTTTCTTACTTATGCATTTTCTCACACATTAAAAATTTTTCAAATTTTAAAAAAATGACAAAATCAATATCTAGAGGGAGGGAAGATGGAAGGGGGATTCAAGAGGGAGGGGACATTTGTATTCTTATGGCTGATTCGTGTTGTATGGCAGAAACCAACACAACACTGTAAAGCAATTATCCTCCCATTTAAAAAGCTATATTCCCTATACCTACTTCACAATTGTACATGTGAATATTTTCTTTATTTGTTATATTTTGTTTTCCTCATGTTAAATAAATAAATCATTAGGGGGAAAATGACAAAATAGAATGTTTCATGTGGGAAGACTCAAAATTGCTGTAAAATATAAGTACTTAAAAGGGTTTTTTTTTTTTAAACAAAATAATATGTTTGCCCTCAAAAAAAAAAAAAAAAAGTTTTGGAAAATTTTAAAATTACCCATATGGAGAAAAAATTATCTTAAGGAGGTATACTTTTCCACACTAAAAATTAATTTGTTTATTTTAAAAATTTCATTTAATAAGCATTGTAGGTACCTACTATGTTGTTGCTGCTGTTTAGTCATTAAGTCATGGCTGACTCTTGCAACCCCGTGGACTATAGCCCTCCAGGCTCCTCCGTCCATGGGATTTCCTAGGCAAAGAATACTAGAGTGGGTTGTTATTTCCTTCTCCAGGGGATCTTCCCAACCCAGAGATCAAATCTGTGTCTCCTGCATTGTAGGTGGATTCTTTACTGCTGAACCACAAGGGAAGCCCACCTACTGTGTGAAATACCTACTAAGTAGGCATTAAGCACCTAGTTCAAGCATCTATGCTCTGCACCAAGCAGATGGAAGCAGCTTTCAGCTTCCTCACAGAGCTCACTGACACCGTTCAGCTCATAGAGTTCATAGTCCCAACAAAGTTGATGGGCAGGTTCTAGGATTCATCTTTTCAAACAAATCTCTGCTTTAAAAATGAATAAATAAAACATTTGGGTTCTATTTACAATTCAGTTTTTCCTGGAGTTTTTCCCACTGGACTAGAATCACAATTTCTAAAGTCTATGAAGAGTAGTGATTTAGCCTAACTTATACTGATAAAAAGCCAGTGGCCCTGTCTGTATAATGACAAAGTAAATTACATTTTTAATTTTTGTTTCAGCTAAGCTTTTTGTTTGGAATCACATAAACTACCACATAGGATAGTTCTGAAAATTAAATGATATAATGTTTATACAATAGCTAGTACAGAGATAGAATGCAATAAATGACAGCCATTAACATCCTTATTTACAGCTATAGCAACAAGGAGGAAGAGTCAAATCCACATTTTAGGCTGTGGCACAGTAATCTTTTGCCTTGTGTGAATAGTATGCTTCGTAGCACAAATTAAACCTGTATGATAACAGCTTTCATATTCTATTTTAAAATATTTCTAAGTTATTAGGAGACTCTCTCTGATCTATATTTGCATACATCTCTTCCTCATGATAATTCTGAAAGGTATGTATTCATTTCGATGTTTTACAGACAAGGAAATTAAGGTTCCGGAAGTGAAATCGTCTGGCCCAGTAAGTGGCAGAACCAGGATTCAGACGTAGACTTGTCTGACTCCTAAGTCTTTCCATTTGCCTCTACTGGAAGACTTTTGTTAATAAAATTGAATTCATAAACTTGTTTTTCAAACTGTTCTTTCTTCTTGAGTCCAGAATTCCTAGAGACTCCAAAAAGATGTCTGGGATTTGCTAACCACTATTCCAACAAAACCATACACCAAAAACTTCTTCTGCAGTTTGATTTTGTCACACAGAATAATTTCTCAATATAAAATAAATAAATAAAGGTAACTTTAGAATAACAAAAGCTCCACCTTGATGGTTTAAGGTTTGGACTGATCACACACAGTGTTCCGTTCTCTCTCCCACTCTGTCTCTTGTATAACAGAAACCGAAGAACAAAATGCGGAAATCTCACATAGAAATTCCTTCTCTGGGCATCAAGCAAAGACATCCACGCCACTTTGTGACACCTGCTCTCCTATCTCATGGTTGAAAAACTAAGGCAACCTTGGAAACCAGATCAAAGTTGAGTGACAAATGAAAAGTACAAAACACCTTTTACTTAAAAATGGGGATATAGTCATGGTCAAAATTGTCACCAGGTTCACTGATACGTGTCAGCTTCTAGACTGACAAGGTAACTCTTCAGGGCAAACACAGATGGTTCAAAAGTTAGTGCCCATCAGGAGAGAGATGGAAAGGCAAGCTGAGCAGTTACCCCTGAAATAAATAGAAGCATTTTCTTAGGACAGACAAGGAATAAGGAATCTCCATGAAGCACAAAAATGAACAAGACCTGAAGTACTTTTTTAAGGCAGAAGATAAAATTAAATGACTTCATAGTGAATCTATCATTTTTTTAAATCACACAGTGATAATTTTAGAGACAAACATTCATTTAAATACTCTGAATTTCCTCCCGATCTGACTTTTCATTTACTTTCTGATTTAAGCAATTTCTGAAGATACTTAACACGATTCACCAATGGTATATTTTGTTCAATCTCTTACCTAACTGTAGAATTGTTACTATCTTTAATCTGCTCAGGACTTGGGAATCATAGTGGAATGGGGAGGGACACCCCCAGAGCTCTTTTGTCTGGTCATTCCAATCAGCCTCAGAACCTCAAGCCAAGCTGACAGAGCCAAACACGTATCAATACAAATAAAACATCGCAAGAGTCTTGGCAGATCTTCGAGTGTTGTCTGAACATTTTCCACTAAGCAACGCCAACTCTGCCACCACTTAGCTACTCATATTCTACTTGCAATCAAAACTCCAACATCTGGAAAGAATAATCTTAATTTTTAACATGTTAGTCCTTAGAGGACTCATGAGAGTAGAGAAAATAAGAAGCCCCCCAAGAATGTCTAAGTCATTTAGAAAGTTAAGTTGTAAAAAATAGTCTTTCTTCCTCTTACATTTGCAGTTAAAGAGGGATAACAAAATTAAATACACACAGGGAGCTGTCTTCTGTTGGCATTTATCCTGCCTTATAAATCTTATATATTCTATTAGCACTTACAGTGGTAGCCAGAGTATACCCCAGTAGAAAGAAAGAAGTCACTCAGTTGTGTCTGACTCTTTGAGACCCCATGGACTGTAGCCTGTCAGGATCCTCCGTCCATTGTATTTTCCAGGCAAAAATACTGGAGTGGGTTGCCACTTCCTTCTGCAGGAGATCTTCCTGACCCAGGGATCAAACCCGGGTCTCCCACACTGCAGGCAGACTCTTTACCATCTAAGCCACCAGGAAAACCCATTCCCCAGTAATTTCTTCAAATGGTAGCTTCAGCATAATGTCATTCTTGCTTGTTAAGTCCACTAAAATCTGAAGTGACTATGGATCCTGGTGGCAATCATACCAGGAAGCAAAAGACAGCGGCATCAGACAGACCTGAGTTTCTATCCCAACTCTGTTTTGTTCCCTTGGGCCAATTACTGAGCTTTCCAATCCTAGGTTCCCTCATTTGTAACAGAGGGCCAGTGGGGATAACCCTGCAATTTCAAGAAAATTAAATGGAACACTCTGCAATCTAGTATAGTGCCTGAGACATATTGGTGCTCAACAAATGATGGTTAAAATAAATTTAAAAGAAAAATCTACATGTATCAGACCCCTAAAGTTCCTTTAAAAATAATGAAGAGGTCTGTGGTATGATGTTCAAGATTAATAAACTAAGCATAACAAAGAGTTCCCCCAGTATCGGTAGGAAATACTCGCCAAAATATAGGAAACTCACTCTAAAGTAAAAGGATGCCAAAAGATTCAGATGCGGCCCTACAGTGATCACTATTAGAGAATGATGACTGAGCTCCACAGGCGTGAGGTCCATCCATGTCCTTGGCTACCTTCTGTGGGCCCCAAATCTCCTTCCCTGGCAAAGAATATCCCCCAGTTTCGAGAACTGGGCCATCAATACTGCTCCAAGAGCCATGGTAGAAGAGGAGACCCTGACAGACAACAGCCCTGGAGTTAAGGCAAGAAAAACAGAGCCACAGAGACAGCAGAAGCTGCAGTTCACGGCCAGGAGTACTCAGGACCCCTCGGCTACCGTCAAAGAAAGACCAAGAATACCACCTGATAGCATCAGCACAACCCACCACTATGATTATCCATGCTTTTGGTTTACTTGCAAATACGGACTCCAGAGAGGAATCCTATTTTGTTCAGTCAGTGTTTATTCAGTCCAGTATAGAAACCATGGCTTGGGTTCCACTTCTGATATGGCTACAATTTTATAAAAAGGGAAGTAACTCTATGAAAATTTTTGGTGTAGACAGGTAGCAAATTGAATGTGAATGGACAGGGCGAAGACTGTAAACAGTCCTAATTCTAGCACTTTATTTTGAAACAAGCACTTCACAGATCCTAGCTTCAGATCCCTTGACTGTGAATTCAATACAATTCTACTTGCCCTAAATGCTCCACAAGGTAGTTCTAAGTTTAAAATGAGATTGTGTACTTAGAAGTTCTTGAAAAGGGGGCATATGGTTTTGTTGTTATTTTGAGAAACAAAAGCAATTGACTAGGAAGTAGGATGGAGGATGCTTTAGCATTAAAACATACATCCAGCCTAGAACCCTCAAAGACCTTATCATCTATTCCAGGACACTGACATGAAAATAACTATAATAAATTATGTAGTTTAGATGAGAAGACAAATTGCTACAGAAACACACTGAGTTATGCCTGGGAGGTCACTGAAGATGCGATGTATGAGCAGGAGTTCGCCAAGAGAACAAGTGTGGAGGATGTGTGTGAGCAGGTGGTTGGGGGCGGGGGAGGGGATAGGACCCTCTAGGTAAAAGGGACCATGTGAGCAAAGGCAGAGACACATGAAAGCACATGATATGTTTCATGGTCTGCAGTATTCTTGTTTGGCCACAGCCTAAGACAGATGAGAAGGAGCAGAAACTGGAAAATTAATCTAGGATCAGCATGCAAAGCCATACTAAGGAATTTGACCTTTTTCCATTAGGCAACAAGAACGTCACTCAGTGTTGTTAAGCAAGGAGAATGACATAATCGGATTTCTGTTTCAGAGCACTCACTCTAGCAGCAGTGAGCAAAACAAATTGGAGACGATTGCAAAGGGTCTTCTATGTACTGCCAAATATGTATCCCTTAAGCGCTTTGCTCCAGGAGGCCAGGAAGAGTGTGTCTTGTTTATCTCATTGTATACACAGCGCCTAACATGGTGCCTGGCTTATGGCTGGCCATCATAAATATTTGTTGAATTAATTCGTTGCTATTGAAATGACCATGGAGATTTTTCACAGATGTACTTTAACCTTATTTAACCCTCAATGCTACAATTCATGACAGTATTTTCACATATTTATATCCTAGTCATCTTTGTATTCCTAACACCTGACTCACTCTCCAGCATACAATAGCAGCTTAATAAATCCTTGTGAACTGGACTGAACACAAGATCATTCATAAGACCTGCCCAAAGGACACAGGGAATGTGAGTACTATCAATCTTTAGCAAAATTAGGGTGTTCAAATCATTACTGGCACATTTCATTCTGACCTGAATTTGCAAAACAGGTAGATCCATTCTTGAAAAGTAAAATAGCCACCCTCCAAAAGCCACAAATATGTTTTTACCAATATGTATATACTATGAATACAAAAATGTGAAAAATCAATTAATCAGATAATGGCAGAAGCCCATTATTGACTCCAAGGACTTCAAAAAATGAGTGAGCACAGTGCTTTAATTTCCAAATTGTGATGAACATTAAATTCAGAGAGAGAAAATTAATGAGCCTATGAAAATACTTGTTAGTAATATTTGTTGCCATTTTTATAAGTAAAAAATAACCTAATAGTAATTTCACATAAATCAAGCTAAGGGTTGTTCAGTACAAGTTTATCATTTTTTTAATAACTTCATGGCAATGTGTCCAAATAAGTGCAAAGACAAAAAAACAGACAATGGTCTTTTTTTGCTCTATGTATGAAACAAAACTGACTATGTTAAGAAGTTTACTACAGATAAAATTCTAAAATTTATTGGCAATATTAGGTAAAATAAGATGCCAAGGCAAATTTTATTTGTTTTTTTTTAACTTTTAAAAACTTTCAATAAAGTATTTACATAAACTAATGACTGATAGTTTACTTCTACAAGGACAAAATCCAACAACCAAAAATTTGAACATGCCATCAAATCAGTGATTCACCTTTACATAGAAAAATGAAACCCAATTTGCTGAATTCAAATTTATTTGCATGTGTGGACACAACCATTTTGTGGCAGAGACTTGCAAATTATATTAATCAAGACTTACTGAATACTAAAATGGGTTGCCCCAGAAGGCAATTGCCTTGGGAAAAAAAGATAATTTATAAACAAATAGAGCTTAGAAGTCCAAGAGTTGCTGCTGGAACAAAGAACAACCCATCAGTCAAAAAATATAAACACAAGCCAGGGAAAGAGGACTTTAGTTGGTTACAAGAAGTAGTTCCAACATTCAGGAAGAGACATGTTAAACAAAAGAAAATAAGAGCAAATAAATAGCATACACATCCCCAAGAAACAAAAGGAAAGCAAAAATGACCATAGCCAAAATGCATCTTCCCTTCTGTCTTAGTCTGTCAGGCTGCTACAACAAAATACCTTAGCTTCAGTGTCTAGTGAGGTCCTCCTTCCTGGCTTGGAGATGGCAGCCTTCTAGTTATGTCTTTACATGGTTTTTTCTGAGTGCCTACACACAAAGGGAGAAAGATCACTTTCTTCTTCTTCTTAAGGCCACCGATTCCATTATGACAATCCTAATCTAAACTTAATTACTTCTCAGAGGTCCCACCTTCAAATACCATCTTACTGGGGATTAGAGCTTCACCATTTAAATTCTGCAAGGACACAAACATTCAGTCCATTAACACCCATAAATCCCTAAATTTCACCAGTAGCAATTCTTTCTGTCATGTTAAGTTCCAGGGCCTTCTGTCTAGAGGTCCTCTAAGAAATATTATCCCTGGGAAGGATAATACCCTACCTGGAAGAGGCTGGAGGCTATATATGAGAAGACAAAGTATCTACATTAGGGTCACAGGAGTGAAATGCTAGCAGGCACAGAAAGAGAACTTGGGGTCTCTGAGTACAATGAACTGACTTCCCATCACCTACACCTGATAAATCATAAACATAACATCTACCCAAACTATTCCAACCAATTTCTAAATAATGCATTATGTAACTCAGGAATTTGAGGAATCTGCAATATGGTCTATCTTCTAAGTACACACCCTTAGAAATTGCTTCTTTGTTTACTTTGGTCTTATAGGTCCCAAGAACACAAGCCGTACTGGCTTTCAGAGTGAGGTGTTTGGAAAGTTTGCCTTTCTGGCAGGAATTTTAAAAACTGGAGCTCTGAATGGAAGTCCAAATCTCAGAGAGAAGCCTGGAGTTGAGAGTTCCCTCACAATTGCATGGTGCCCCACTGGCAGTGGGCGTGTGGCAAGAGTGTGCCTCAGCCTTGTCTATATGTTTCTCTGTGAGTATTTTCTCAGTTGTCAGACATGTAAGAGTTGCCCAGCTAGTTTCTGGCTCCCCTTCAGAAGGAATCGCTCCATGCGTAGCTGTACATTCCCTGTGTGAACAGGAAGACTGAAGCTCAGAAGCCTCCTGTGTTGCCATCTTGGATGACTCCCTTTGTGAACTCCAGCATGAGATATGAATAAAATCAGATACCTTACCATTAAAAAAGTGGAAATTAGTTCCTCAACAAACCATTTTTCATACACTTGAATTTCTCTGATAATATAGCATGATGTATTTTTTTCTTTTTTTAAGAGAACTGAAAATTGAAAAATATAAAACTTTTAAAATGGTACAAATGAACTTACACACAGAACAGAAATAGAATCACAGACATAGAAAAGAAACTTATGGTTACCAAAGAGGAAAGGGAAAGAGGAACAAATTAGGAGTTTGGGATTAACATATAAATACTACCATGTATAAAATAGATAGCCACCAAGGACCTACTGTGAAGCACAGAAACTATACTCAATATTTTATAATAGCCTGTAAAGGAAAACAATCTGAAAAAGAATACATATGTGACTATATATTAATACATATGTATGAATAACTGACTTTGCTATATACCTGAAACTAATGCAACACTATAAATCAACTATACTTCATTTAAAAATAAATAAAATATAGAAAGAATATTCATCCAAAGTATCCTATCAAAGATAACTAGAGCTAACATTTCAATGTATTTCCATTGGGTTTTTCCCTATTTATAATTGTAAATATAAATGAGCCAGATTTTTCTGAATCTGAAGTCAAACAACATTGCAGTAAACATGCATAAAACTTTATTTTTCTCTACTGTTTGTTCTTTAAATATTTTTTCCTTAGGATATACTTCCAAGAGAGGGAGAACACCAGAAGTGGGCCAAGGAAAAAGAACTGGTCCAAACATGATGCATATAACTAAGTTGTCTTTCAAAAGAAAGAAGTTAGTTGCTCAGTCCTCTCCAACTTTTTGTAACCCATGGACTGTCGCCCGCCAGACTCCTCTGTCCATGGAATTTTCCAGGCAAGAATACTAGAGTGGGTTGCATTGCCTTCTCCAGGGGGTCTTCCTGACACAGAGATCTAACCCGGATCTCCTGTACTGCAGGCAGATTCCATATCATCTGAGCTACCAGGGAAGTTGTCTTTCAAAAATAGAGGCAATTGCCTCTTCTGCTCTCTCCATAAATATTAGAATATTATCACTTTTTTAATATTTGTGTCTTTAATACATGAAAATGAAGCCTCATTCTTGTCTTAGTTTTTATTTATTTGATTATTAGCTGTACCAAAGATTATTTCATATGTTTATTGGTCATTCATGCTTCTTCTTTTAAGTTTTTTTCTATTCATTCCCTTTAACTATGTTGAGCTGTCAGAACTTTCATCATTAATTTCTATATACAATTTCTATTTCTGTATATATTAAAAATACTACTATTTTATCATATTTGTTATAACTTCTTATTTTTAAATTTTTATTATGTTCTTTAAGTACATAAAGATATTTTAAATATTTGTGTATTTGTGTATTCAAATATTTGTGTATTCAAGTATTTGTGTAAAACTTCCCATTTTCTGGCACAATATATTTCAAAAAAGAAACTACCTTTCCCCCAGCTCCTTTGGGGTAAAAAAATTAAAGGCATGGTCTTGACATATGTTATGCGAGATCTTGTGGTTTTTTTTTTTCACTACAAAAGGATAACAAACCCTAATATATGACCTCTGCAGGATCAGGCTCAAATAGAAGAGTCCAAAGCATGGAATAGAATAACAACCATCTTCCCAGATCAATCAGTTAACAAAAAGGAATCACTCAAAACCGGAGAAAAATGCATGGCTAGTACTTTCCAAATCTAAGAATCTCACCACTATTTTTTCTGGGAAATCTTGCCATACCCAAAGACCACAAACCACTTCTAGGCCTTCATAATAGTAGAGAAATTATGCCAACCAAGCTTTGAAATTCACAATATATAAATACAAGATAATAATAACAGTGGGGCAACCACATACCACTGTCAATACGCTTACTCAATTGATTACCAGGAAGAAGATAAAGCTATTCTAGAGATACAGCCATTTTATTTCTCCATCTGAAATATCTCTCTGCCTTCTCCCCTGTTGCTGTTGCTGTTGTTACTAAGCCATGTCCAGCTCTTCGTGACCCCATGAAGCACACGAGGATCCCTGTCCTTCACTAACGCCCAGAGTTGGCTCTCATTCATGTCCATTGAGTCAGTGATGGAATAGTCACATCAGTCAGTCTGACCATCTCATCCTCTGTCACCCTCTTCTTTTGCTTCAGTCTTTCCCTATTACCTCCACCAATTAAAATCATTCAATATTCAGATAATTGCCCCTTCCTCCATCAAATTGTTCATGATCGCTCTGTTAAATACAAACTCTCCTTCTTGGGAATGCCTTATTGTGTATCCTACCTATATGGGCATATCATAGAACCTTATTTTACAGTTTTTTTCTACACTTGGTTTAATCCCTCCTTCTTATCACACACACCACCACCACCATCACCACCTTCATCAATATTAGACTGCAGCACTGACATCCCATAAGCTTTTATGATATTTTAAAAGCTTTTATAGTCCTTGAACATAGTAAATACTGACAAAATACATTTTTATGTAAACAGATGAAATATTTTAATGCACACATTCTTTTGCTATTTAACAGATAATAAAACAAATTCCTTTAGGACAAATAGTTCTCATAGTAATTTTTTGTGATCATAGTCACTTTTAAGTTACTATTAATCATGAAGGGATTCAGAGACTGGTTTCTCCAGTAGTCTTATACCTGCCTTAGGAGTGTACTTCACTTTACTATGGTGAATGAACACAGAGGGCAAATTTTCTGTAGAGAGGAGCCATAAAACAGATGCACACATGAAAAAAACTCACTCAGCTTAGTAAATGTTTGAAAAGAATATGCTCGTCTTTCAACCTTTCCCTGATCTTCAGTCTTGCCTGTGATTAACCTCCTTTAGCCTCAAAGCTGGGTCATTCCTTTGCCCCATATATAGATCACACTTTATTTCAACTTTCCAGGTCTGTGGAGAAGCAGAGTTCTCTTCTTATTCTGGCCAGGTCCTGAGGTCCTTCTTTGTTATTTTAGGTTCTAAACTTCTAGAAGTCAATAGAACTTTAATTCTTTTTTTTTTTTTCTCATTAAACTTTTTTTAATGGGTCTCAAATTCTGTGACAGATTTTTGGTCAAGTTGTTTTCATTAAAAAGTACTGATTTTAAAAACTAATAACTTAAACTGCCACACACAAAACATATGGTCCACAAAAACATTCTCCTTTCCTTCTGAAGGTTTTACGATGCATTGTTATCATTAACCAGTCTTTTACTATCAAACTTAAATGGCCAATTGAGACAAACAGTTCTGAGACAGTTCTTCCACCACTGATTAAGACTGGGGTGGCAGGTGTTGGGGATAATATTCATTTAGCCTTCTGAGCTTTCTGGGCAGACTTGGTGACCTTGCCAGCTCCAGCTGCCTTCTTGTCCACTGCCTTGATGACATCCACAGCGACTGTCTGTCTCATGTCACGCACAGCAAAACGGCCCAGGGGAGAATAATCAGAGAAGCTCTCGACGCACATGGGCTTGCCAGGAACCATATCAACAATGGCAGCGTCACCAGATTTCAAGAATTTAGGTCCATCTTCCAGCTTTTTCCCAGAACGACGATCAATCTTCTCCTTCAGCTCAGCAAACTTGCAAGCGATGTGAGCTGTGTGACAATCCAGCACAGGTGCATATCCAGCACTGATTTGGCCTGGATGGTTCAAAATAATCACCTGAGCTGTGAAGCCAGCAGCTTCCATGGGTGGATCATTTTTGCTGTCACCAGCCACATTGCCACGACGGACATCTTTGACAGACACGTTCTTGACATTGAAGCCCACATTGTTCCCAGGAAGGGCTTCACTCAATGCTTCATGGTGCATTTCTGCAGACTTCACTTCAGTTGTTACATTGACTGCAGCAAAGGTGACCACCATGCCAGGTTTGAGAACACCAGTCTCCACACGACCCACAGGGACAGTACCAATACCACCAATTTTGTAGACATCCTGGAGAGGCAAACGCAAGGGTTTGTCAGTTGGGCGAGTTGGTGGCAGGATGCAATCCAGAGCTTCAAGCAGGGTGGTTCCACTGGCGTTGCCGTCCTTACGGGTGACTTTCCATCCCTTGAACCATGGCATGTTAGCACTTGGCTCCAGCATGTTGTCACCATTCCAGCCAGAAATTGGCACAAATGCTACTGTGTCGGGGTTGTAGCCAATTTTCTTAATGTAGGTGCTGACTTCCTTAACAATTTCCTCGTATCTCTTCTGGCTGTAGGGTGGCTCAGTGGAATCCATTTTGTTAACTCCAACAATTAGTTGTTTCACACCCAGAGTGTAAGCCAGAAGGGCATGCTCACGGGTCTGCCCGTTCTTGGAGATACCGGCTTCAAATTCACCAACACCAGCAGCAACAATCAGGACAGCACAGTCAGCCTGGGATGTGCCTGTAATCATGTTTTTGATGAAGTCTCTGTGTCCTGGGGCATCAATGATGGTAACATAGTACTTGCTGGTCTCAAATTTCCACAGGGAGATATCAATGGTGATACCACGCTCACGTTCAGCTTTCAGTTTGTCCAAGACCCAGGCATATTTGAAGGAGCCCTTTCCCATCTCGGCAGCCTCCTTCTCGAACTTCTCAATTGTTCTCTTGTCGATCCCGCCACATTTGTAGATCAGATGGCCAGTCGTGGTAGACTTCCCTGAATCTACGTGCCCAATGACAATGATGTTGATGTGGGTCTTCTCTTTTCCCATTTTGGCTTAGGTTTAACGGTGGTTTTCACGACACCTGTGTCCTGGCGGCAAACCCGTTGCGAAAAAGAGAACTTTAATTCTTAATACTTCCTAAGAAGATTCTTTATTTTATGACCTTATAACCCCAAAGTCCTCCTCTCACGTGGCACAGTGGTAAAGAATCTGCCTACCAAATCAGGAGACACAAAGATGCAGGTTCAAACCCCGAGTCAGAAAGATCCTCTGAAGCAGGCTTACCTGATTATTCTTCTTTAAACAAATATTTTTTGAGACATATGCTCAGTACTAGAGAGACATGGTATGCTTGGGAGACATAGCTGCTATCTTAGAAGGCCTAAGAGTAATAGGAAAGGTGTACAATTAACAAATTTTAAAAAATGAGTTAGTGAGAAATTGATGCTTTAATTTTTAAAATTTATATATATATATATTTTTTATTTCTGTGGATTCATCAACAAAACTTACATTGATCTTCCTTTTACAGGAGCAAGCCTCTGTGTTCCAGAGTTTGTAGCTCTTTGTCTAAGGACCTTGACTGATGTTTATTTGAATGTGTAGGTCAAATACACAAAAACACCAGGCCAAGTGAGCTGACAGGGTGATAGACACTGAAAGTGATGCTTGGAAGAGAAGGGGTAATGGTCCAAACCCACAGTTCAGAGTGGGGGTTGGCCATGGAGGGAATAAAGGAGATGATTACAGCAGTTTATACCCAACACCCTGGCTGTGGCAAAACTAGATGGAAGAAGATACAAGAATGCCTAAGATGTCAGCAATAATGTCTTAGCTTCAAAGACAGCGTAGCACAAAGTAAGTGGGTAAGCAGTGGAGTCTCTGCCTTTGAAAGGACCAGAGACTCTCAGGGGTGACCTTAACAAACCCCCGATCCCTCCCCATTTGTCCTATACTGCATAACACTAGGGCCCTGATTCAACCCAAAGGAGGAGGATAGATCTCAAAAAATGTCTGAAACTGTATCTCTTGCCAACCTTGGAAAAAGAACTAAAAACTAGACTTTTAACAAAGAATAATATATTTCTTATTCTCTGTCACAAACAATTCAGTTATTTATTACACAACTAATTACAACAAATTGTGAGAAGTTATCTGAATGCTTGGTCTTTACTAGTCTATCCCAGACTCTCTCCAAGTTTCTCTCTCTCCCTTTGAGTCCTATTTCTTTACAACTCCACCATCCTCACCAGTCTCACCAGTCCATAGAGCTGTCAGAATTCATTTCTGCCAGTCCCAGTATAGTTCCTTCTTTCTGCCTTATCAAAATGTCCCCTTGTCCATTAATAGAATTAATAAACAACTCTTATTTGTTTTCATTTGGGTTGTTCATTAATTCTAACAAGGGAACACAACTTTTCATACACAAGGCCAAAGAAAGGTATTTTTCTTATTTGAAAGGTCATTCCCTTTAGGGTTGAGTACCTAGTATGTTGAACACAGACTCTATAATGTGTACAAATAAAGAAATGAAGGAGGAGAAGGATATGAACACAGTTGGCCAGATCAGACAAATTCACCCTGGTGAGCCATGCAGTAGCAAATATTGCAGCCAAATTACCTTAAATTCTGTTGCTAAGCTAAAACCTCATATTTGTATGCATACAAATGACCATTTGTAATGGTGACTGACCATTAGAATTTACCCTCCAAGGATATCTGCATTGTAAAGGAAGAATTTGATATAAACAAATGACATTCAAATCAGTACGTGTTGATGTGGCATCAGAAATTCAGGAAGCCCACAACTTCCTCCAGGAGCGATGGAGTCATGCTTGTCACCCCATCTGAGACACCTCAGCTGCTGTGTTCTTCCAGCTGGCTTTCACTGCTCTGTCACTTGAGTACCATCTCTTGAATATCCCTGCATGGAAATGAACTGGTGTTTCCTGGTACAGCGGGGATGCTGAATGGGGATAAGGATATAGGGCCTGCACAAAGATGGGCCCAGCTGTTAAATCTCAGCTCTGCCATTCAGGATGGGGAAGTAGAAGGAAGACGCCTCCTCCAGCAGGACTAGTGCCAGGATCCAAACTGGTGAAAATCAAGGAAAGTCAAACGGACCAAAAGGAGGCAGCCACTGGAGCCAGTAACACTGCCGCTTCTTTGGGACCCACCACTCCACAAGGCCTGCAAATTCTTTCTCTAACAAGATACGCGACAATAAGTACACCAAATAGGCACCACTTACCCTTTCAACATTCAGCCAACGACCTTCTCTGTGCACACTCTATGGGGGATATGACATAAGATGATAAAAGGACATTCCTATTGCACATTAGAATTTTGGAGGTGCTCACACATGCATTAACTAACTGAATTATTAAAACAAACCTGTGCGGAACACAGCCTAATGCCCGTTTAGAGGAAACTAAGTTGGTGATGGACAGGCAATTCTGGTGTGCTGCCGTCCATGGGGTCACAAAGAGTCAGGCACGACTGAGTGACTGAACTGAATTGAAACTAAGGCTCAGGAAGGGAGGGTGTTCTAGGTCATGATAAATGGCAGAGCTCAGACTAAATACCATTTGCTCATTTTATTCATTCATAGAGTACTTGGAGTTTTTCAGAATTGATTTTGGTATAAATCTGTCATCTTTTAGAAAAAATGAGGGCAGAGAATTCAGGGGCCTGTGAGAGGAAAGAACGTGCATTTCATTGGCATGGTCTCCTAGGACAGCAGCTGCTCTCTTAGACACAGAAAGAGGCACTGAAAGTAGAAAAGAGGACTTTACCTCCTTCAAATTGTACTTTCCCTTTTTCCTCAGCTCCCAGTAGTCTACAGACTGATCACACTGGAAAACCAGGCAGCCAGCAGCCAGCCATCACACTGACACTGAGCTTCCACTCCACACTCTGGTTTTATCTCCACAACATCTCCATGAGTAGGCCTTAAAATCCTCTCTTTACAAATGAGAAAACGGAGAGGAATAGGAAGCCACTGACCTGCTGCTGGGTCTGCCCACCACCCTGCTTTCCCTCCACCCATCCTCCCACTGTCATGGTTCTAGTTCATCCAGACCCTGATTTTCTCTTTCCTGTACTTCTGCAACAGTTCCATTTGACATTCTTTTTAAAAATGTATGTGTACATTTAGTGAGCACCAAAAGTGTGCCAGGTTCCATGCTGGACACTGGGGAGAGAATGATGAATGTGAGTTAGTGCCTGCCATTCTAGCAAGGGAAAGGACAGAACAGGTGACCCTACATGAGGATCGGCACTGTAGCAGGGGGAGGTGGGGGGATGGGGTGCTCATGGGTCAAGTAAGGCTGGGGTCCTCCATGATGAGTCTAACTCAACCAACTTACCAACAACCCCTTTTGAGCATCCTTGTGAAAATGAAAACCCAAGCAAACCTCAAAACCTTTCAGTGGCTCCCTGAAACTCAGAGAACAAAGGACAGGCTCCTCAGTGAGGAGAGGAAAGAAGAAATGCATTGTAAGCAAGAAAGTTGGGGGTCCGGAAAGCTTTCCAGACAGAAGATTCCTTTTTCTTTAAAACCATTTGACCTCCTTTACCTTTTCTATTGCTATTTCTTTGTGAGACAGCAGAGATTATAAGAGAAGAAAAAGAGGAGGAGCAGAGGAAGCACTGAGTCAATGAGTAATACAAACAGGCACTGTTCTGGGCTTTCCCCCATTTAATACCCATCGGGATCAGTCTTCATGGAAGGGAACATCATTCTGTTTTACAACTGAGGAAATTCAGACTTAGGGCCTTAAGTAGATTGATTGTCCAAGGTCAAAGTGAGAAGGCCAGTGTCATTAATTTGACTGCTTCCTTCTCACTTAGTCATCTAGTAAGTGACTAGAACAAGAATTTGAACCCAGGCTTATCTGACTTCAAAGCTTAAGTATTTTGCTATTCTGATGAGTCACAGTGGGCTGTCTTGGGAAATAATCATTCAATTCTAGAAACTTCCATAATTCATCAGATATTTGACTTTAAAAGAGACTTCATTACTTTCCTATCTAGACTTACTCAAGTCCTCCAGTATCACCTGCACATCGTTTCTTGTCCCGTACAAAAACGCCTACCAAAAGGACCAATTCTTTACCAAAAGTTTTGAAAATCCCATGACTACCAAAAAAAAAAAGAGTCATTGTCCTAAAAATGCCTTTTAGAGTGTGTTGGCAAAGTCTAGTGTTTCAGCGGACACCAGAAAGCAGACAGATGTGTGTGATGAACAGTATCTTGGCACTATTCGTCACTGATAACAGAGGCTTCCATAATAAATGGCTGGAAAGCACTTTTCCATTATAAAGCATTACATAAATATGGACTGACAGTAATACAAAACTATGCCAAGCTGCAATAGGATGGCTCTCATGAATTATATAAGCAAAAGTCGGATCAAGTAGAGTCAGCTACACTTTTCTACATCCTTCACAAACTTCATGTGGACTAACAAAGACTATTAGAAAAGAGAAATTTAAAAATGCATGCCCTTCTAGGAGCCTTTAAATAAGGATCCTTAGTTCTTATAAAGGGCTTCCCTGGTGTCTCAGATGGTAAAGAATCTGTCTGTGATGCAGAAGACCTGGGTTTGATCCCTGAGTTGGGAAGATCCCTGGGGAAGGGAATGACTACCCGTTCCAGTATTCAAGCCTGGACAATTCCATGGACAGAGGAGCCTGATGGACTTCAGTCCATGGTGTCGCAAAGAGTCAGACATGGCTGAGTAACTAATACTTTTTCACTTTGGGTCTTATAAAAAGTGAGATTAGAGGATGTTTGGGGTATAGATTTTACTAGCTAGAAAGGGGAGGCCCTTCGTGGTACATAAGGCAGTTGTAGCTTGAGAAGGGTGTTGGAAAAAATCAAACACACCATTTGACCCAAGTGTTTAAAATTTTCCAGAGCTTCTCACATCTGTTAAGCCACTTGGATTCTTTATAAGATCCTAAAGACCAAGGACTTAGATTTTTCAAGTTCTTTTAACAGCAGTGGAAAGAGAAACAAAGAGTTCTTTGCCTTTTTTATGACACCTCACCATAGGTCAAAACAAAACCAGACAGCTGGTCAGACAAACCACCCATTTCCCATTATGACTGCTTAAGGCTGAGAAAGGAAGGCACTGAGTTTGCTGTATTTGAAGATAAAACATAAACCCAACTGCTCTCCTCAACATGCTACACAGATAGATTTATTCATTTAAGGACTATTTATTAAGCATCTCGACCATGCACCAAACATCATGTCAGTTGCTGGAGATTCAGCAGAAGACAGCTTTTATCTTCATGACTGGGCATTCTGTTATCACCTCTATCTTCTGAAGAGAAGGCTGAGGTTCATAGAGTAGGCACCAGCCCAAAGTCCTATAGTGAGTCTGCCCAGCCCTCACCTGCCTCCTCACAAGCTGTGCTCCAACTAGGGCATAAAGATACCACATGGTTCAATTCTCCTCTGTGGCTGATCTCCAAGCCAAAGAGAACACGATCCTCCATATCTCAGACTCTGTAGGAGCTCTGGGTGGAAGGAAGACAGAGGGAAGCACCATGCAGATGAATAAACTCTCTATCCTGCAAATTAAGTTGTCCTCAGTGCTAACCTAAAATATGCCACAGACACAAACAAGCAACCCTTCACATCTGAATTCTGCTCTGTTAGGCACCGCTCAAGTTCTGCTCCACCTTCTATGTCCTATAAGCTCGTGTTTCTGTCTCAGAAAGCCTGGCTCTCCCCAACCCCCAACATAAAAAGGGCGCCTCTGGTCATCTCCCTCCATAGCATTTAACACAGTATGTAAATACATATGTACCTGTGAGTTTATTTAGCATCTGTCTCTCATTAAAATGCAAGCTCCACCAAAAACTTTGGTCGCTTTTCCCTAGCTCCTGACACAGTGACTACATACTGTAGGTACTCAGACTTCCCTGGCAATCCAGTGGTTGAGAATCCGCCTGCCAATGAAGGG
Source organism: Cervus canadensis (assembly GCF_019320065.1). Taxonomy (NCBI): domain Eukaryota; kingdom Metazoa; phylum Chordata; class Mammalia; order Artiodactyla; family Cervidae; genus Cervus; species Cervus canadensis. Next base: position 62,738,240 of record NC_057387.1, read on the forward strand.
GACAAGGGCTCAGTCCCTGGTCTGGAAAGATTGCACATCCCGTGGAGCAACGAAGCCTATGCCCCACACTATTGAGTCTGTGCTCTGGAGCCCGGGGGGCCCCAACAGCTGAGCCCGCAAGACCTAGAACCCGTGTTCTGCAACGAGAAGCCACCACAGTGAGAAGCCCACACACTTCAAATAGAGAGTAGCCCTACTCGCCACAACTAGAGAAAGCCCACATGTGGCAATAAAGATCCAGTGCAGTCAGAATAAAATTAGTTAACTCTTTTTTAATTTTTAAAATACATATAGTAGGTACTCAGTAAATATTTGTTAAGTTACTGAAAGAAGGATTATATTTAACCCATATTCTGAAACCATAACCAAATATTACCTAAACCAAATCACCTATTAAACACTGTATCTCATCCCTAGAGGTACAAATATGCTTTTACATCTTACCTTTTGTCTTTTTCTGTGACTCATCTCCTAATGTATAAGATAATTTACTTAAATGTGTGTATCATTCATTGGTCTGTTCTCCTTGACAATGCGGGAGACCTGGGTTTGATCCTTAGGTTGGAAAGATCCCCTGGAGAAGGGAAAGGCAACCCACTCCAGTATTCTGCCTGGGAGAATTCCATGGACTACAGTCCATGGGGTCACAAAGTGTTGGACACAACTGAGCAACTTTCACTTTCACTCCTCGACAAAGATATAGCTTTACAAGGGAATAGATAGAAAAGGCCTAGAATTATGTATAGCTTATAGTAGATTCTCAACAAATATTTGTTAAATGAATGAATGAAAATATCCCTCTTAATTTCTTAATAAGCATTCAACAATACATAGTTTCTTTAAATTATGGGATATATATGAATTTAATTTCTGAGAGCCTCAGTTTCCTCATAGGCATTGGACTAAATGAACTTTAAAAAAATAATTTTAATGATCAAAAATAGATTTCCTTATACACGTAGTATTACAAGTATTAAGGCAGAAAATCTAATAAGCACATTTTTAAGAGATGTTCAACAAAATGGTTTTCAGTAGATCATCCAGGGTTATCAATGAATTCTATCTCACAAAGGTCCAAATTCACTGAGGTCTTATTGTTTAGGTGTCTTTTCTTCCATATTCCCTCAAAGAAACTGAAGTTTGGAAGAGGTTTTGTGTTGTCAAAAATTTCATGTGAGGATACAGACTTTCCTATGTGTCCAAATGTATGAATCAATTCAACAGGTTATTTCTTACTTTACGTTTGGTACCACATTAGGCATGGTAAGATGTCAAAGTAAAAATGCTGCTTTCAAGAAACATTTACTATTCTTTACTGGAGATATGAGACACATTCACAAAACAGCCAGAAAACAACAAAATAACCTGCCTTTCCAGAGCAAGAGTATAATAATAGGTACAGTAGGTGCTATGGGTACAGGAATAGGTAAGGATCAAAATATTAAGTGGGAATCAAAATATTCAGAAAAGATCCCGGGAAGAAGATTTGACAAACTTTTTTTTAAGGACATGAGACACTAGTCAACTGCTTGGCGATGTGTACTGTCTGAACCAATGGAACAGCACTAGTAGAAGCTTTAATATTATTCAGATAATCGTTAATCTGTCAAAGAATTAACAGTGTCCTTCCCTCTTTCCATGGGCTTGAACGATCTTAAACAGTTTTGAGTAGTTTTAGTCGTTTGAATGCTAGTTCTTTAACTTTGCTGCCAATTTCACATTTCCTATGAAGTGCTCTTAAAAGATAAAAATTGGGTCAACACCAATAAAATTGTATCCATCTGTCAAGAGAAATTTCCGTTTAATGAGGACACCAAACTGCATCATCAACAAAGAATCCAAAACACTTAAGGAAGATTAGCATGGGAAGTGTAGCCAAACTACCCCAGAGGTTAAGGCAGTCAGTGTTAGGCTGGCTTAGACTTCAGCACTGAAATATATAACACAAGCTTCTAGCACTTCAGAGAGTCACACACCACAGACAGAGGGATCGTTCCTGCCTCAGGGATGGGACCAGACTAACAAGACTGTGTCCTAAATTCACACAACAGCAGGCCTGGAGCCGTGACTTGTTTCAGTAATTCAGAGAAATTGTTATACATTAGCCTCAATCAAGACTAACATGCTGGGCAAATGAAATTAATGTGACCATGACTCTAATGAAAGTTCCAAATATAAGAGGCACTGTCCTTAACTTTACTTACTTAAATAACTCTTTACATCCCAATAAAATTATCTTCTACATTAGGGTTGAGTTTTAGTGTTAAAGTTTTCTTTTTCTTCTAGTGCCTTTTAACTGTGATCAGCTAGACAGAAGGATAAGAGGCCTACGATGAGTAATGGTGTGCCGGTCTCTGTAGCCTCTACCTTCACCCATCTACAGATGTGGTCAATCTGATGGGAAACTTGTGATTCGACTATCTCAGCACCCACTTTTAGCAACTGTGACTTTTACATTAAAGTTCACAGAAGTTCTGTACCAGTTTTCAACCAATTCATTAACATACAGCACTAGAAATGTTGGTGGGCTATGACAAGGCAGTCAGGGAATTGAGTGGCTTGAATGAAAAGATTTTCTGAAAAAATGTAAATCAGTAACTATATATTATCAGTTTGTTAACAAAAATTTTATATCATACTATCATGTCTTTTATATCATACTATCATGTCTTTTATATCATATTTTAGTGTGTGAGTTGAGGAAAAAATTAAGGAGAAAGATAAAGTTATAGAGCCTATTTTGATACATGTATACATATAATCAAATAATAAAGAAGACTGGTTTCTATCACTAGAAATAATAGAAAAACTTTTAACTATTTTCTCTTGCTTCATTTTTATTAAAGTTTGCTTCAAACTACACTGAAGTCTGTCCCATCCATTTTCAACCCCACTAGCAAATTTCCAGAAATCTTGATGTCTTTTGAACTTGAGCTCTAGAATATTCCTTAAGTTCTATCTTAAGAAATAACCTTTTTATCTTATCTCTTGACTAATGTTTCTGCTATTTCTTCAGTTACCTTTCCACTCCTTAAAAACCACAAAATTTCTAAATTAAATCCATTTCTGAGAAAGTCAAATATTCCTTTCTTTAGAAATGCATTAAAATAATATACACAGACCTGTGTTCTTACTTACAGACAAGTCTGTAAGCAAGTTACTGGAACAAAACATCTCTAAAGCCTCCTGGACAGGGGAAGGAAGTAACACAGAAGCAGGTATCCTTCTTTCCAGGGTAAGACTTGGGAAAGTGCCAGGAAAGACCGCTTAGAGACAATGAGAATACTTAACGGAAGAAAAAGACCTACTCCAGGTAAGTCACTCTTCACCAGGAAACTGGAGGGGAAGAGAGGAGATGTGAGCCAAAGCATGGCTTCAATTATCACTTGGGAGTTAAAATAGCAACATATGTGGAATTGATTGCTACATCATTGCTGACAACCTTGTTCTTTCCATCACTCAGTAACTCTGTGTTCTCTATATAAAATCCTTCAAGACATCACTGCTGGCCTTGTTGTTAGTCTCGGGTGTATCATTAGTCCAAGTAAAAACTGCTAACAGTATTTTGGAAGTCCTATCACACTTTTAAATATGCAAGTGATTATGCACACTAATTATGATTCAGCCATTATTTTTCAAGAAATTCATCTTAACAGAAATAGGATCATGGCTTAATAAACATACATGAATAAAAAATGTGTAGTGTATTGCATGCTTAAACATAAAGTTCTCATATCTAATTTTAACTCAAAGATTTGGAACATGAAGAACTGCAAGTAATATCACAAATGGCCTCCTTTCTCTCCACATACCTACACCAACAGCCCTCTCAGACAGACAGGGGCAGTTTTGTGGGTCCATCACATACAATCTAAGAAAGGAAGACAGAATCTGTAGAAAGGCAAATTTATCCAGTAAAAGAAAGCAAAAAACTAAAACAGTATCATCCCCTAATTTCAAAACTTACTACTAATCTTCAGTAATCAAAACAGATACCATACTAGCAAAATAACAGTATATGAATCTCCCTTACCCTGGCAACAACAACTCTACTCTCTAATTCTATGAGTTTGACTATTTTAGATACCTCATACAATTGGAATTACGTAGTACTTGTTTATAGTCCCACTTGTCTATTTTTTCTTTTTTTGTGTTACCTGTGCCCTTGGTGCCAAACCCTTTGTTTTTTCCTAAGAATGTTACAGATTCACATCTATGAATAAGTCTTTAATCCACTCTGAGTTGATATTTTATTATGAAAAGGGTAGTCTTTTCAACAAATGGTGTGTTGCGACAACTACATTCAAAAGAATGAAGTTGGACACCTTTCTCATACCATACACAATAACTAACTCAAAATGGATCAAATATGAGAGCTAAAACCATAAAAATCTTAGAAAACAACAAGGAATACATCATCACCTTGAATTTGACAATGGTTTCTTAAATATGACACTGCAAAAAGGAAAAATGGATAAATTAGACTTCACCGAAATTTTAAAACTTTGTTCATCAAAAGACACAACCAAGAAAGGGAAAAAAAACAACCCTCAGAATACAAGAAAATGTGTGCAGATCATATATTTTGTAAGTATCCAGAGTGTATAAAGAACCCTTACACCTTGCAAACAAGAAGAGAAACCCAATTAAACATAGATAATGGACTTGAAGAGACATTCCTCCAAAAAATATATGCAAATGACCAACAAGCACATCAAAATATGCTCAGTGCTATTAGTCATTAGGGAAATGCAATTCAAATCACACAAAATACCACTTCACACCAACTAGGACAAGCTATAATAAAATAAAGGAAAAATAGCAAGTGTTGGGAGAGGTGAAGAAATTGGAACACTCATACATAGCTGGCAGGCATGTAAAATGGTGCAGCTGCTATGAAAAACAATTGGTGATTCGTCAATAAAATAAACATGGAAATTACCATATGACTCAACAAATCCAAACCTGGGTCAATACCCAAAAGAATTAAAAATAGATGCTCAAACACAACCTTTGGTACACAAATGTTCATAGCAGCACTATCCACAGTAGCCAAAAGATGGAAACAATCCAAATTCCTATTAACTGATTAACGAATAAACAAAATGTAGATATCCATACATGTGCATATGCCTGTATGCTCAATCACGTCCAACTCTGTGATCTCACAGACTGTAGACCTCCAGGCTCCTCAGTCCATTGGATTTTCCAGGCAAAAACATTGGAGTGGGTTGCCATTTCCTCCTCCAAGGGATCTTCCAGATCCAGGGATCAGACTGCATCTCCTGAGTCCCCTACATTGCAAGTAGAGTCTTTATTACTGACCACCTGAGAAGCTGGGATAGCCATACAATGAACTACAGTTAACCCATAAAAAGGAATGAAGTTCTGATATATGCTGCAACATGCATGAACTGCAAAACATCATGCTGCATGAAAGCTAAGTGAAGCCAGACCCAGAAGGCTTCATGGTGCATGATTCTATTTATATGGAGTATCCTGAATAGGTAAATCCATAAAGACAAAGAGAAGACAAGCATTTTCCAGGAGCCAAGAGGAAGAGGGAATTGAAAGTGACTGGTTCATGGGGTCTCCTTTTTGGGAGATAAAATGTTACAGAACTACATAATAGTGTAAGGTAGTACAAATTGTGAGTGTATTAAACACCACTGAATTGTACACTTGTTTTAATGGTTCAAATGATGAATTTTAAGTATGTTTTACCATAATTGAAAATTGAGCTGAAAAAATTGCATCAATTTATTAGAAATCACAAAGAAATAGATGACTTATTAAACGAAAAATTACTAAGTGGGAGAGGACATCTTGCACTTTAAAACCGAGGAGTCAGTTCTTTTATGAAACAACCCTATTTTATACAGATGTCCATAGAACAGAGAGCAATGGCAAGAAAGGAAAAAGAAGAAAGATGATGGGGAAAAAAGTACTAATTGATGCAGTTGTGTGTAGTCCTTGATAAAACCAGCTGTTAGACCATTAACTAAAATAAGTATGCTTTTAGCATTACCTTGAATATACATTTTTCCAGTGTAAATTGATGTATAGAATTGGAAGTTCTCAAGAAGCTGTTGCTATTCCCCAAACATTAGGGAAAAGGAAACATTTTCTTCTTCCTCAGTCTGTCTGTGGCAACATATTTCAACACTGCACAGCCTACCAGCTACATAATCTCCTGAAGGAGTTCAAGGTGGCTTCTATCATCCTTTCTCTCAATCAAAGAAGAAACACTAATCTTGATTCCTCAAGGATATACCATGGGACCTCTGTAGCAGGTGCCAGGGATTTTAGTGAGAGGATCAATATGAATTTTTCATTGGAAGGTGTGTGTTTTGCAACTTCTGCCTACTCTATTTACTAACTGCATGACGTTGAGCAAATTACTCAACCTCTGAAACTTCTTCACCCATAAAATGGGGATAATAGAACCTACTTTATGTCATTACTGTGATAATCAAGTGAGTAAATACATACAAAACATTTAGAACAGTTTGACACAGGAAAGGATAGGCAACTAAGGCCTTAGACTAATGCCAGGGAGATTCATTTCAGTTGATACCAATTAGAACAGGAGGAGGGCTAGCCCTAAAGGTAAGGGATTGGCTGAAACTAGGTAACAAAAATTAGAGGCCAGTCACCCAGCAGGTGACTAAGTGAAAACCAGGTACAAGACAGAAAACCATCTGAAACTTGACCACCCATGATAAAGATTAGGTAGGAAGGCTGAAATCCAAAACTCACCCAACTGTGAAGATTCCCCCAACCCCCAATCCATAGAAACCACAAAGCACCGTTGCTGAACCACTCTTTAAAAAAAAAAAAATTATTTGGATGCATTGGGTCTTAGTTGCAGCACACAGGATCTTTTTTGCATCATGTGAGATCTTTCATTGTGGCACACGGACTCTCTAGCTGTGGTGCGTGAGCTTCAGTAGTTGTGGCGCATGGGCTTAGTTGTTCCAAGGAATGCGGGATCTTGCTTCCCCCACCAGGGATCAAACCATATCCCCTGCATTGCAAAGCAGATTCTTAACCACCGGACCAACAAGGAAGTCTCCCGAGCCACTCTTGATAACTGAGAGAGAGCCGCAAACCAAGATCTAGTACTACTTCTCACTGGCTAGTGGCTTTAGGGGACTGAGTCACCAGATAGCAAATTACTAGTAGCAGCTGGGCCAAACAAGAGACAGCCAAGATTGGTAACCAAGTTACCACCCTCATTTCGCAGATGATAAAGCTTAGGCTTAGTAAAATTTACCACCTTGTGTAACATAGCCAGGAAATGACGGGGGGCCAAAAATGCAACCCAGAACTGTAATATTCAAACCCTAAAAGATTTGTTCAGCACAATGGAACCTGCTAGTCATTTGTAGCTAACCTACTGCAGGTTTAGACAATAACTGTTCTTTTGTTCTTAGTTATTATTCCTTGGACATCAAGGAAATCAAACCAGTGAATCCTAAAGGAAATCAACCCTGAATACTCATTGGAAGGACTGATGCTGAAGCTGAAGCTTCAAAACTTTGGCCACCTGATATGAAGAGCCAACTCGCTGGAAAAAACCCTGATGCTGGAAAAGATTGAAGGCAGAAGGAGGAGAGGGCAATAGAGGATGAGACAGTTGGATGGCATTGCCAGTTTAATGGACATGAACTTGGGCAAACTCCAGGAAATGGTGAGGGACAGGGAAGCCTCACATGCTGCAGTCCATGGGGTTGTGAAAAGCACGACATGCCTTGGTGACTAAACAACAACAATTATTCCAAATCCTATTCACCCTTCCTACTCACAGTGTAGCCCATGGAGCAACCACAGCAACAACCCCAGAAACTTGTTAAAAATGCAGACTCTTAGGCCCCAACTCAGACTTCCTGAATCAGAACCCAGTTTTGAGAAGATTCCCCGGTTGGTCTGTATGTATGTACCTTACACTTGGAGAAGCACTGTTCTATATGCTGCCTCTCTCTCTTCTCACAGAATTTCTTTCTTTTCTAAAGGAATAACAAATTCCTTGCTCATAAATCAAGAACAAAAACTATTTTGTATCATGGGGGAAAAAAGAGAATTTCAGGAGGGAGAGTTCAGAGGAGGCAAAGAACTTCCAGCTGAAGTGATCTGGGGATGGTGTGCTTGATCTGATCTTCGAAGAAAGCGTAGGACATATACAGGCAGTGACGGGGGACAGGGTGAACTTTACACAAGGAACAGAAAAAAACCCATGGAGGGAGCATAAAAACATGCAAGTAGTTCTGTCTGGCTGAAGCCTACAGCATGTGAAAAGCAATGGAAATACATGCTTCAAAGAAAAATTAGGGACAGATAGAGTATTTATTGGATGACAGAAACTAGGATTTTATTGTGTAGGCAGTGCTCTATAGTTGAAAGGCTTTGAGATCAAAATTAACATTTAGGAAGGTCAATGTAGGGAATTCCCTGGCAGTCTGGTGGTTAGGACCCCATGCTTTCATTGCCAAGGGCCCAGGTTTGATTCCTGGTTGGAGAACTAGGATTCCACAAGCTGTGCAGCACAGCCAGAGGAAGAAGATGATTAATTTATATTAAGTACTGTAAAGAATCTGCCTGCAATGCAGGAGACCTGGGTTCTATCCCTGGGTCGGGAAGATTTCCTGGAGAAGGAAATGACAACCCACTCCAGTATTCTTTCCTGGAGAATTCCACGGACAGAGGAGTCTGGAGGGCTACAGTCTATGGGACTGCAAAGAGTCGGACACTACTGTGGGACTAACACTTTCATTTCTATAGAGGACCAAAAAGGAAACCAGAACTCTAGTGGCAAATGAAAGTTGCTAAGAGGCAAGACCTGGGGAGGGACAGTGGTGGGAATAAGAGGCGATGGAGGGTAAGGACTGTGGAGTGGTCCCCTTCAGCCTGGCACAGCCAGCAGGATGGAGCTCTCCCAATTGTACCCCTCCTTCAGCACCTGAGTGCCACGACGCTCTATCAAGGTGAAGACTTACTGTGTACCTATTGTTAAAACATACACATTTAAAACCTAATGGGAACCCCTGCATTGTAAATTCCCCATTGTAAATGCCCCAAAATTTGTGTTAAATATTTCTGAATATCAGGCAACAAGTAATGTAGCCTGAAAGCTGAGATCTGAAAAATATATTCTCAACTTGGTAATTATCCCATTTGGTAGAATTCTCCCCCTTCATAGGACTTCTTCAGCTGAAATGGCACTTAACATGGAAATACATTTTTACATTGAAGATTGTCCAATTTAAATGACTGATTACTGCAGCTAAGTGAAAGCTCTTGCAGATATCTGATCACCCTTGATGAACTGCTCAAATTTAATTTTCTTAACTTAAAACATGAGGACTAGCCTGAACTCATCATAACCTCACTAAGGTGCAGGCATCAGTCAGACCCAAGTAACTTCCTTGCTCATTCTCTCCCAGAGAAATACCTGCAATTACTTACTGCAATTACTACTTCTTAAAATGTCCTCCGATTCTTCTTTCCTCTCTCTGTCTCTCTCTCTTTTGCTCTCTCCCTTCTGTAAGAACTCATTAACAAGAATCAAGATTACTTGGTAAATAGCTCTAGACCAGGGTTATTCTCAGTGTAGTATTGACATGTCGGGTCAGATAATTTGGGGGATTAGGAGGAAGACTATTCTGTGTTCTGTTTAAATATCCCAAGCCTCTACCCTCTAGATGCCAAATTACCTCCATCCCCACCCCCACCAGTTGTGAGGACCCAAAATACCTCCAGGCATTGCAAATGTCCCCTAGAGGTCCAATGGAGAAGAACTGTCCAGAGAACAGCAAACCTCAGGCACACATGATTCACACTAATATTATACATGCAAGAGAGACCTGGGGATTCCTTGGAAGCCTGGGAACCCTGATGTGTATTTCTTTGGGTTCATTATTTGCAGCAGCTTAACTTAATCAAACCACAGGTCTACTAAATTTACTCTTTAGTTCATAATTTGCACTCCAGTGAGTTTTCCTAGGTGTCCCACAGAATTATCCAGGATTCCCAAGTTAACCTGGAAATGTACACTTTACATTGGAAAGTGATATTTGAGTTCCATGACAACAGGACATAGAGGACATGACTAAGGCATCTATAAAAGAGGCTGCAGATATATAATCAATTAAAAATCTCTAATGAGAACTCAAGTAGTGAATGAAAGGGAGAACGGACGACTATACTGAGCGAAGCAGGGATCAGAGTTGCCACAGGGCTGTGGAACTTGAAACGAGCTAAGCACTGTCAATACGCCTTTTCATCAGATGCTATTCACATAGCCTCAAACCTAAGGAGTTTCATCCAAAATTCTCAATGCAGTTTAGCAGGAGCCAAACCACACTATTGAAACACTGAACTTCAGAAGTAAAATGAAACCCAGACAAGTTTTGCCAGCTCAGATCAGAGCCACACTTTATAAAGATGACCAGACCATTAAGAAAGCTAGCGTGAAAAATGGGGTTTTCAGCATTTTTGCATTTGCCAGCACTGGTTATTGATCTTGCCAAGTCTTCAATCACACATTCAAGTCCCTGAAAACTTAGAAACCTTTGGGATTCTACAGTGCCATTCATACATTGTTTGTTTGTGATTTTAGACACTGAGTAAATACCGCAGCAAATCTTTCACAGTTATCTTAATGGAAATAGACCTTAGAATTTGGAACAGACAGCTACAGATAATTTTTCTCTAAAAAATTTAGTTGCACTATTATGATCTGTTTCTCATTATATTTGTGCTATTCAAATCATGCATAGCCCATAAAATCACAGAAAGAGCCACAAATAACAAGAGTTGAAAAAGCATTATGGAGTTTCCTAGTCCCAAATTGTAGAACGCAGCTGCAAAAATAAACAGCTCTTAGTTGTCTCCTTCTGGATCAAATTCTATATAATCATTCCAGCAGAAATTCTCCTATCATATATGAAGAGCCACAAATGACAGATACTCAGAAAACAGCAAACAGCCAGGGTAGGTAAATGAACATTCAAATGCATAGACTAGGCAGACAAATCATTGGAATAATTTCTTCACACACAAGGTGAGGTGTGATGATGTTACCACCTCAATTTTCCATCAGAAAAAAAAAAATCAGAGAAATATTCAAAACCATTTCAACAGATTATCTCTATTGTAGGTATACTGTTTATTCACTTGACATTTCTTGAATATAACCTGTGTTAGAAGCATGCTGTCTGGCTTTAATGAGCTTATGATACAAAGGAGAAGTAATAGGTTCATGATAATTAGCTAACAGATAAGGTGTAAGAATAATAAATGCAATAAGAGATGTTAAAGAGATCACAGTGGGAATTTAGAGGGAAGGGGTTTTGATTTCTGCCATGGGAATCAAAGGAGTCTCCATGGAAAAGAAAACATTTTCTCTGGAACTTCAAGGCCTAGGGTGAATGCATTCCTAAATGAAGGCTTCACAATTCCTATTGTTAAAATACTTCCCAGAAGCATGTTTTCCAAATTCTGCTGTAGTTTTATTATTGGTAAATGTCTGTCTGCCTTTGCCCTAGAAGAAACTCCTTGAGGGCTGCAGTGTGCACTGTCACCCAGCACAAAATCTACATAGCATAGCTACTTAGTAAGCACTGTAGATTTGACCTGACCAGGAAAATGAGATGTTTTGTTGAAGATTGCTATCACCTGTGTGATTCACTACAATGGAAGCTTGCTGCCCTGTGCTTTTCCCTGGCCTGGGGTTCTCAGAGTCTATCATGAGCAATTAAGACCACAGACCCCAACAACTAGAATTAGGGGGAATGGGTTTCCCCAGTGGCTCAACGGGTGAAAATACACTTGCAATGCAAGAGATACAGGAGACGAAGGGTTCACTTCCCATGTTGGGAAGAACCCCTGGAGGGAGGGATGGCAAACCCACTCCAGTATTCTTGCCTGGAGAATCCCATGGACTGAGGAGCCTGGGGGGCTACAGTCCACGGTGTCACAGAGTCAGACACGACTGAGCAACTAAGCAGGCACGCACGCACGTGGGTGCCCTACAACTATAAGACTCCCTAAGATGTACCTCACTTCTCGCCTTGACTCACCTCACCCCAAGGGAGAGAGAATGGCTTATTGGAATGATGAGTTTGGGAATAATTGGGCATTCTCCCCATTTCTTCTTTTAGGAGCTAGCTAGGTTCAGGCACAGGTCTGCGTCCACATGAGGAGGCCTATCTTGGTCTGGCACTGCCTGAGACTGGGTGTGTTGGGAAGTCTGATGAATCCCAGGATTTAATGGACGATTTCAGTCTCACACTAACCAAGTTTTTCTAACTTTATTATTGATAAAGATCATCCTCAGTATTCAATCTGTTTTATTAGAATGTAAGCAACTGTATGTCCAGGAACATGTGTCAATTTTAATGACTGTATCTCAGCTTTTAGAACAATGTGTGTGCTAAGTCATGTCCGACTCTTTGTGACCCTATGGACCGTAGCCCTCCAGGCTCTTCTGTCCACGGGATTCTCCAGGCAAGAATACGCTAGCGGGTTGCCATGCCCTCTTCCAGGGGATCTTCTTGACTCAGGGACTGAACCTGTGTCTCAGGTTTCTGCATTGGCAGTCTGGTTCTTTACCACTAGCACCACCTGGGAAGCCCTTTTAGGCAGTCAGTAAATATTTGACTATTAACCTGTTAAAACCTCATCAAGAGAGGGAATACTATCTATTGGTTCCCATTAAAATCTCCAAAACTACCTCAAATAAGCATTTAATAAATGTGTGCTAAGTGAATTAATGTTCTCATCAATCACAACTTCTACATATTTGCAAAAATCTCACCCTGATCATTATATTTTAAAAGATATGTGGTTTAAGATATGATTTTTTCCCATATTTTAACATAACAGCTTTATTTAGCTAAAGTGAATGTTAAACTTTGACATGAAGTCACAAAGCAAGTACTCAGTGCTAGATCTAATTAGCACCCAGGCCCAATTCCAGTCTTTCCCTGTGGAACAGATTTAACCACGGATACTTGTTCCCCTATACAGCCAATCAAGTGTAGTCTCATGTGCTGCCAGAGAGTAAGCTGTCCACAGAAAAATAATACAAGGGTGTTTTTAGCTAATAAGAATCTTATCTCTATTACAAAATTCCAATCTAAGGATTTCTACTTTGAACATAAGTCACAAGAAGATACGAATAGGTACTTCTAGAACCTGACCTTCAGCAAATAATAATGTGAAATAACCTTATTATATTTTTATCTTTTTGCTTTTGTGTTATTTGTTATTTAAGAAAAAAAATGAGGACAATGACATGAAGAAAATTACTTTTTTTCCCCCTTTGGAAAGGAATTATGAAGTCATTTTGGCAAATCAAGACCAAAGTAAGTATCCAAAATTGAATATGTCATCAATGAGAAGCTTTAAGATAATTATTAAGTATTTTAAAGACTTTTTAAAATTTTTTGGAACAAGATCAGCTTAATTTTACATTTAGATTAATTTAAGGTCCCCATGTGGGCAAGGGCTCTGATACAATTGAACAAAACTCCTTACAGTCTTAGAGATTATTATATTAAGTGAAGTAAGTCAGACAAAGAAAGACAAATACCACTTATATGTGGAATCCAAAAAATAATACAAATGAATTTATTTACAAAATAGAAAAGACTCACAGCCAGAAACAAGCTTATAATTACCAAAGCAAAAGGGGAGAGAAGGAGAGAGAAATTAGGAGTATGGGATTAATAGATACACACTACTACATATAAAACATAAGGATTTACTGTTGACCAAACCACCATTACCACCACTGTATAGCAAAGAAAACTATATTTAATATCTGATAAAAAGAAACCTATAATGGAAAAGAACCTGAAAATATATATTTTTTTTTTCATATATATAATATATAACTGAATCATTATGGGGATCTTTTATATATATATTCATATATATAATATATAACTGAATCACTATGCTATATCCATGAAATTATATATGATACTATAAATCAACTTATACTTCAATAAATGATAAATAAATACTCCTTATGGCATGGTCTTGATAAACTTAAAATTGACATGGATCTTCAAGATACAAATAAACAGTTGAAAGTATGTTTAGGTATTTAGTAGTATCCAGCTGCCTGAACAAATAAATGATTCAAATAAAAAATGTCTTTTGGCTCAAGATGCTAAGATATTCCCATTCGCTTTAGTTTCTCCTATGATAAAACATTTTAAATCAATCATTTGTCTTCTCAATATGTTCTTTGAGAGTCAAATTAGAAGGCCAAATATTTTCACCACATCTGTAATTTATTTAAATTACAGAGCAGTAGATGTAAGAGAAGAAGACTTTTAAGAAAGGGGGGCAGGGAGAGTTGGTTGTGCAGACTAAATAAACAGAGGGGGGAAAAAAACAACCATCTGAGCCTGAGAAATGAGCACAGAGCAACGAACAGGAGGAAACAAAATCAGAATAGGAAATTAGCAGATACGAGTATAGAAAGAAAGACAGGTCAAAGATAGTAACTTCTAGATGATGCATTCACTGAAACTGACCTGAGAGAAATCTTTGAAACCCCTTAGCCCTGCCCCTACATCCTTACAACAACAAAAGAATTCCTTAGGGGACAGCACTGATAATCAAACTGCAGCAAGAATTATTAATGGTTGCAAAAGCCTGCTCTATTCCTTTGTATGTCTCTGCCCTTCCAATGTGTTTGGCCCCAAGACTCGTATCACGATTAACAGTGACAGAAATAAGACAGGGCCTGGCATTCGTGGTCTATAAAAGACATCCACAAATATGCTGACACTCCTCCAATAGAGGGGTGGGGTCTACATTCCTCCCTCTCAAAGGCGGGTGGGCTCTGTATCTACTTTGATCCATAGATTATGGCAGTAAAGCTGTGACAGTTTCTGGGCCCAGACCTTAATAGATTAACACTTCTATTTCCTGTTTCTTGGAATATTTGCTCTTAGAACCCCGATACCGTGTTTTGAGAAAATCCAAGCATCCCAAGGGAGAGACCCAAACAGAAAGGAAACAAGACCCCCAGCCTTATTCCCCAGCTGAGTTACAAGCTAACAATCAGCATCAGCTTGTTTGCCACAGAACAATCCATCTTGGAAGCGGATCCACCAGCCGCAGTCAAACTGCCCCAGCTGACATCATGTGGAAAAGAGAACAGTCATCTCTGCCAGGGCCTGCCCCAATGGCAGATTTGTAAGCAAAGTGAACAGTGTTGTTTTAAGCCACTAGGCTTTGGTGTGGTTTATTACAGAGCATTAAATAACTAGATGGCCCGCCAGCAGAATAAGTACATTTCAAGTCAACAAAGCATCTCTGAAAGCAGATAAAGCTTGCAAGAGAAAGGACATTTTAGTATCCAGATGAGGTGAAGAAATATTTTCTCTGTCTGTCTCATCCTTAAGGTCCTGTCCTTCCATCTTTTGTTTTAATATTGTGAAAGGAAAAAAAAGCCTTCAACCAGAACCTTCTGTCCTTGGTTACATGTGGTTCATTGACTCACATGGCCGTCTGAGACCTCAAAACATGAGAAACAATGACTAAGATAACAAGTAAAGCAAGGCTCACATGGACTAGTCAGTCTGATCCCAGGATGCCTGTTTGCCATTTGTAGCTGTATTCTTCAGAAAAGTCTTAACTGACAGAGGACGTGTAATCTGACCTTGATTCTCAAGAGCTAGTCAAAAAAATTTTCTAGGAGCAACTTTCTATACATTCGTGCACGGCCTGCTTTGTTTTCTTTATTAGTTACCAGTTTGAAAAGCAGCAACAAGACAATAGGAATCAAGCTAATCTGATAAATCCATTCAACAGCCTGTTTGGTTTCTGCATGTAGAAACCGCCATTGCCCTTCACCCACATCATGAGTTAGCGCACTGCATCTCCCACGCTGCTCGGCCACGTGCTGATTCTCCCTCACTGGGCCACTTGTGCCTGGAGAGAGTCAGGCCTCACCGTCTTTGTAAGTCCAGCTCTTAACAGCATATATTAAAGTAAGTGCTCCATATGTGCTTGTAAATGATCTACTTAGTAAAACAACTAACATGCATAGTTCAATGTAGCTTAAACTTGCCCACAGATGAGCAGCCATTTCTTCTAGTGGAGAAATAGGAAAGGAGCTTTTCTTTTCTTTTCTTTTTTAATTGAAGGATAATTGCTTTACAATGTAGTGTTGGCTTCTGCCTTGTACACGGTGCATGTGTGCTAATTTGCCTCAGTCATGTCCAACTCTGTGCAACCCTATTCACTAGTAGCCCACCAGGCTCCTCTGTCCATGGGATTCTCCAGGCAAGAATACTGGAGGAGGTTGCCATGCCCTCCTCCGGGGATCTTCCCAATGCAGGGATCAAACCCAAGTCTCTTATGTCTCCTGCATTAGCAGGCAGGTTCTTTACCACTAGCGCCACCTGGGAGCCCTCACCTTTTATAGGTAATAGAGATTATTGGCAAAATGTGTGAGAACACTAAAGTTTCAGAACATTTTTCAATTAAGAAAATTTTATTTCTAAAAAGGTAATTCCCCTTCTTAGAAGTCTGAATTTTCAGAGATAATTTTTATCAAGGAAAAAAATGAAAATACTTAGTTCAACAAATTTTTCTCTATTTCTATAAAACTAGTCTCAAATTCTGTTTTGTATAATAATACTGCTTCTCAAACTTTCCTTCTGTTATCATTGACTGAGACATCTTTTCCATGCATGCCTCTAATTTTCAAACTTCATGTGTGGGTTTGTTTTAGGAATTTGCCTTGTAAGAATTGGGTAGTCCTGGATTGTTTTAATTGGCTTGTTACTGTATTTATATTTATTGTGATTACTGATATCTTTGGAGTGATTTCTCCTGTTTTATTTTGTATTTTCTGTTTGCCATCCTCTTTCCTTGATGCTTTTTTCCCCCTTTCCTGCCTTCTATTGAGTGAATAAAAATTTCTATGATCAAAAAAAAAAATTTCTATGATCCTTTTTTCTCTTCTGCAAGTTTGGAAGTTATAGACTGTAACTTTCCTCTGGGTGTTACTTTTAATTGTTGAAATAAATACAGTGACAGAGATAGGCTAACAGTTATAAAACTTATTTTACTCCTCTCCTGGGCACACAGCTAAATGATCTTTGCCAGCCTCCTCTGAAGTTGAGAAGACAGGGATATAGGACTGAGCTCTAGCTAAGTAGATAGAATGTATATAGATGAGGGGCATGCCACTCCTAAGTTCGGTCCATTAGAACCTCCATTTCCCTCCACCTCCACCCCTCACCAGCTAGGAGTCAATGCTCTAGGGAACTTTTTGAAAGCCTGTGGTGAAGATAAAGAATTTATGAGTCTGGTTTGTTGAATGATAATGTGGAACAGAGACATCACCATGAACCATATCTGCCCCTAACTGGAATATAGGTTATCAAGAAATAAATTGTGTTGCACCATTGAGTTTCCACTGCTAAAGTTGTTGTTGTTATTCAGTCACTAAGTTGTGTTCAACTCATTGCAATCTCATGGAGTGCAGCACGCCAGGCTTCCCTATCCTTCACGATCTCTCTGAGTTTGCTCAATTCATGTTCATTGAGTCAGGGATGCTATCTAAACATCTCATACTCTGCCACCCTCTTCTCTTTTGCCTTCAGTCATTCCCAGCATTAGGGTCCTTTCCAATGAGTCTCCTCTTCACATCAGGTGGACGAAGTATTGGAGCTTTAGCACCAGTCATTCCAATGAATATTCAGGGTTGACGTCCTTTAGGACTGACTGGTTTGATCTCCTTGCAGTCCAAGGGACTCTCAAGAGTCTTCTCCAGAACCACAATTAGAAAGCATCAATTATTCGGCACTCAGCTTTCTTTATGGTACAAATCTCACTTTAACTAGATGGACCTTTGTTGACAAAGTGATGTCTCTGCTTTTTAATACACTGTCCTTGTCTGTCATAGCTTTTCGTCCAAGGAGCATTTGTCTTTTAATTTCAAGGCTGCAGTCACCGTCTACAGTGATTTTGGAGCCCAAGAAAATAAAATCTGTCACCGCTTCAACTTTTTCCCCTTCTATTTGCCACGAAGTGACCAAATCGGATGCCATGATCATAGTTTTTTGAATGTTGAGTTTCAGCCAGTTTTTTCACTCCCTGCTTTCACTCTCATCAAGAGGCTGTTTAGTTCCTCTTTACTTTCTGCCATTAAACTAGTATCATCTGCATATCTGAGGTTGTTGATATTTGTCCTGAAAATCTTTATGCCAGCTTGTACTGCATCTAGCCTGGCATTTCTCATAATGTATTCTGCATGTAAGTTAAATAAGCAGGGTGACAATATATAGCCTTGTCATATTCCTTTCTCAATTTTGAACCAGTCCTTTGTTCCATGTAAGGTTCTAACTGTTGCTTCTTGCAACATGAGGCAGGTTACTCAGGAGGCAGGTAAGGTGGTCTGGTTTCCCATCTCTTTAAGAATTCTCCACAGTTTGTTGTGATTCACACAGTCAAAGGCTTTTGAGTAGTCAGTGAAGCAGAAGCAGATGTTTTTCTGGAATTCCCTTGTTTTCTCTATGATCCAATGAAAGTTGGCAATTTGATCTTGGTTCCTCTACCTTTATTAAGCCCATCCTATACATCTGCAATTTCTTGGTTCATGTACTGCTGAAGCCTAGCTTGAAGGATTTTTCACTAGCATGTGAAATGAGTGCAATTGTGTGATAGTTTGAACATTCTTTGGCATTGCCCATCTTTGGGATTGGAATAAAACTGACCTTTTCCAGTCCTGTGGCCACTGCTGAATTTTCCAAATTTTTTGCTGACATACTGAATGCAGCACTTTAACAACATCATCTTTTAGGATTTGAAATAGCTCAGTTGGAATTCCATAACGTCCACTAGCTTTGTTTGGAGTAATGCTTCCTAAGGCCCACTTGACTTCAAAGTCCAGATGTCTGGCTCTAGGTAAGTGGCCACATCATCATGGTTATCTGGGTCATTAAGACCTTTTTTATGTAGTTCTGCATGTTCTTGCCACTCTTCTTAACCTCTCTTGCTTCTGTTAGGTCTTTACCATTTCTGTCCTTTATCATGCCCATCCTTGCATAAAATTTTCCCTTAAATTATTACTTCACTATAAATGTTCATTTAAAATCAGACTTATTTAGTACCTCTGACTGGCACTTAAATAAGAGATTAACATGACTACCCACTGGACTTCTCTTTCATCATTGTATTATTACTTATAGCTTCTTTTCACATTCTTCTTGTGTTTTTTTCAAAGTCATGAATTATTGCATTTATTCACATATTTTTAGGAAATTTTGCTTTCACTGTTGATTCTTACATCCTACATGCTTTCTGTGGGTTTATTTTCCTACCATTAAGGTGTAAATAGTTTCTTCCACTAGTGTCTATCCTGAGTGATAGCTAAGCCAGTATGAAATAAAGGCTGACAGTAATTTTCTCTCAGTTCTTTAGAGATATTAGTTAACTGTCATCTGGAAGTCTGTTGTTGCTGATAAGAAATCTGCTAGTAATGTAATTGTTCCTTTATAAGTAAACTATCTTTTCTCTTTGATAGATCTTAAGGATTTCTCTGTGTATTCAGTATTCTGTGGTTTCACCTCATTGTCTCCAAGTGTGGATTAATTGCTGCATGTGTGTATGCTCCGTCTCTCAATTATACCAACTCATTGTGACTCCATGGATTGTAGTCCATCAGACTCCTTTGTTCATGGGATTTTCCAAGAAAGAATACTGGAGTGGGTTGCCACTTCTTACTCTATGGGATCAGGGAGCAAACCCACGTCTCCTGCACTGGCAGGCAATTCTTTACCACTGTGCCACTCTGGAAGCCCACAGATTACTTGTTACTATTACCCTATTCAGTACTCAGATTGCACTTTCAGGGTAAAGATGCATGTATTTCATCACATCTTAAAAATTCTCAGCCACGATTTGTCTAATCAATGCTTCTTTATCATTCACCCAACCATCTTCTTCTGAAACTCCTGTTAGATGTATATTGAAGTCACTCAATCTAACTTTCATTTCTCTTAAAATGCTTTTGATATTTTTATAACTCATCATTTATTATTGCTAAGTTCTGGTTTAATTCCTTAGTGTTATATTCCAAACCATTTATTCGCTTGTCAGTTAAGACCAATGTAGACTTCTTCTTCTCTGTTGGATTTTCATTTCAACAATCACATTTTTTTATTCCCAGCATTCACCTGTTTATTCTCTATATTCACCTGTTCTTCTTTTTCAGTTTTGCCTATTTTTCTTCAAGTTCTGTATTTTTTATAATTTAAATAAAGTTTCCCTATCTTTGTTCTATACACTTGGAGCAGATAATGAATTCCAAAGAATGAACTTAACACATCATTTTGACCAAAAGTTTACAGTAGGTGAAAGTACAAACAAATAAACCCAGAATACAATAATTCAACCACAGTGGACTTTCTTGTCATTGTTTCTTATTTATTTTCTCATGCAAGTTCAGGATGACAGGTTGGAAGGATAAGCAACATGTTACGGGTTTTCAATCGAGTCATTCAGGGACCTCAGCTTTCAGAAGCACTGCTGCCTTCATAAACCTTCTATAATCACTCTGGATGTCACCATCCCATGGGATCCCAGGGGAAATAAAGTCATGGAGGAGCACTTGGGAAAGATTTTATGGGAAGCTTTAAAGTGTCACACTCGACTTCTATTCAGATTCCACTGGAGTCAGCATGGTCACATGGCCCAGCCTAACCACAGGCTGGAAAGCACAGGTAGCTGTGTTGATCTGCATCCTGCTACTAGAAGTGGGACGACTTTGGGTAAGCATCTGGTACTTTCTGCTACAATACCTAAATGGCCACTCCACTGAAAATTGTACTAAATAAAACTGTACTAAACATTGCAGCTTTTGAACTGTGGTGTTGGAGAAGACTCTTGAGAGTCCTCCTTTGTCCATGGGATTTTCCAGGCAAGAATACTAGAGTGGATTGCCATTTCCTTCTCTAGGAGATCTTCCCGATCCAGGGATTGAACCTGGGTCTCCCACATTGTAGGCAGACACTTTACCATCTGAGCCACAAGGGAAGTCCTTGGACTGCAAAGAGATCAAACCAATCAATCCTAAAGGAAATCAGTCCTGAATATTCATTGGAATGACTGGTGCTGAAACTGAAACTCCAATATTTTGGCCACCTGATGCAAAGAACTGAATCCTTGGGGTAAAACCCTGATACTGGGAAAGACTGAAGGTAGGAGGAGAAGGGGACAACACAGGATGAGATGGTTGGATGGCATCACCATCTGGATGGACATGAGGTTGAGCAAGCTTCAGGAGTTGATGATGGACAGGGAAGCCTGGCATGCTACAGTCCATGGGGTCACAAAGAGCTAGACACAACTGAGCAACTGAACTGAACTGAAACATTGTAGTGGTGTCTTCTAGGATGCTCCAAGATCTTAAACTACAAGCCTTATCAAATGTCTTGACATTCAAATATACTTCTTTATTTCTTCCTTTAATAGAACTGTCCCCTAAGGTCATTTTATGCTTATTCTTAAGATCATGAGATAGTTTACCAAAAAACAGGTATGTTGTTGAAATTCTTGATTCTACCTTAAAGTTGTGTCTCTAACACTCCCTCCATCAACCATAAAATGTAACCCAGGAGAGTCACTCCAAAAAAGCCTTCCTACAGTATACCTTTGGTCTGAGGTCTCCTATTTCTTTTTTCTATCTATGTATTTTCTGCAAGATATCTTACCCCTAAACTGATTTATGAAATCTCTTCTTCCAACCAACTTCTGAAAGTCTCATTTTCTTACAACACCAAGAAAGAAACTCAGGAACTCAGGTAAATTATAATAATAGCAACAATTTATGGAGTGTCCATTATGGAACAGGCAGAGCTGTGCTAACAGCGACCACATTCATTTTCAATTGAATTCTCCCAACAATCCTAAGGATGCTCATTTTCATTATCATTTTATAAGTGACCAAACTAAGGCTCAGAGAACTGGATAATTTGTTCAATGTCCCAGTTAAATGTGACTGATCTGGAACTCAGAATCAGGACAGACTCTAAATCCTACAGTCTACTTTACAAACTACTTAAGGGCTTTCTATGTAAATAGATTCTCTATTTTAGCTAAGAATTCAATTCCAAATTATTATCTGCCTCTTTTTTTCACTGAGCTAAGCTGTGCCTTGTGGGGTTCAAGAATCTCTCTGGCCCATTTAGAATAAGATCTAGACTAAAAGACTTTTAGCAACCTGGCCCATGACCCCTATACCCTCACTACATCTCACAGTTCTTGGTTTTTAGAATCTTTTTGCTCTAATATTAAAAAGAGAAAGAAAAAGAGAGAGCATCCTTCTGCCTAACATTTCACTCTGATCATCACAAGCAAGAGGAATCAGAAGGCCCCCAAGACAACAAGGGCATGGGAGAGAGGAAATGCAACAGAATGAACCATGAAAAAAATGAACTCTGACTGTATTGTATGAATTAAAAAATTGGTGATGTGCCCTTGCCAGCTCCATTTTGTTCCTAACCAGGCCACAGCTGCTCTATCTTGGATAGTAAAGTAGGAATGCCTTGAGCTCCCCTTGCAGCACAGCTGACTAAACAGTTTTGTCTCCAGAAGTTGTAATATTGTCCTTCTTGGGAGAGAACACCCCAACCGAGGGTCATCATGACTTCTCTATAACCAAACGAACAAAGATTCTATTGAATTTTACTTTTTCATAATTTGTGTTATTAACATAACAGGTTTCTTTTCATTTTCAGGTATAAACCTAGGTACTTCCATGTACTAAACATACTTTTTAAAGATATACATGTATCTCCCCACAGAGTCTGATGTTATTGCTCCATGATTGTGAATTACTGCTCAGAAAGATAATCAGCTCTTGTATCTTGAAATGTATTACTTTATGAATCTGACTTAAAGCCTTAGAAATTTGAGACGAGAGAAAAACATTACATGAAGAATTTCTCTTAAAACCGCCAAAAGATCTTAATAAGCCCATGGCATTTCCATTATCTATTTTATTATAAATAAATTTCATTCCCCATATACAATAAGCCTAGTAAAACCAATATTTATTGAGTACTTACAAATGCCGGACACTGAACCATGGGCTTTCATGCTAAGTGGAGATGGAGTTCTCTCTTTTCATTACCACTCAACAGCGAGTCCATTAGCAAGTTCTGACAGCTCTACCTACAACAGATACATAATTATTTCATTTCTCTCCATGCTCTCCAGCCTGGACCACTGTGACAACATCCTCACCAGCCTCCCTGCTTCCACACTTGATGCTCTACAGTCCATTCTCCAGGGTACATTTTTGTGCCGTAAGTCAGTACTACGCCACACACATCATCCCCACCCTCTCTACACATACACAACCCTCCCTACACATACACAGCACACACACAATACCCTGGCTGAAAATCCTCAAGTGGCTAATTACAGCAGTTAGCATGGGTGTGTGCGTACTCACTCAGCCATGGCCAACTCTTTGTGACCCCATGGAATATAGCCGCCCGGGTCCTCTGTAGGATTCTCCAGGCAAGAATACTGAAGTGGGTAGCCATTCCCTTCTCCAGGGGATCTTCCCTACCCAGGAATTGAACCTCAGATTCTTTACCGTCTGAGCCACTGGGTAAGCCCCACAGCACTTAGAATAAAATCTAAATTCTCCCCATTCTAAAGGGTCAGTCCACTGCAGCAAGTTCTCTTGCTCCGTGTACATCCCCTACCCAACTAGTACCTGTTTCCACTATACCCTAAGCACGACTGACCTTCCTACATTCTTGCCCCAGGCCCCAGCTAGTCACTGTTCTTACCAAAGCGGTGGTGAGGGACATGCCTCTCTACTGTTTTCCCTGGTAACTAAGGAGCGCCCCTGACATCAGTTCCCCTAGAACTGGTAATCCTCTTCCCCTCACCGCAGCCTTCCACTCCCACAGCTAATATTTCCATCATGTCCTGCCCGTCTTCTGCCACACACAGTGGGGTGTCACTCCAGGACCTCGCTTCAGCAATTTCCCCTCATCCATTAAACCGCTGATGTCTCTGTTGTTGACCCTGGACTCTTTCTTCTGTCTTGAAGCTGGGCAAGCCTTGTAGGTCTGCAGGGTGCAGCCTAACAAGTATTTGGTCTGCTCTCACTCACTTCCCCTACTCATCTCACACCACGTCCATCTTTGTCAGTTACCCAACCACAGTAAATTGTGTTTTTCTTGAACCCACCAAGCTCTTTCTCCCTCATGACTCTTAACCTCAGTTCTGCCTGCTTGCAATGCTTTCCTTGCTAATCCTTTGATAGTTGGCTCCTTATCATCCAGATCTCAGTTCAAACATCACCTCCCCAGAGGAGGAGTTGCCAGATTTAGCAAAAATACAGGCCTGAAATTTGGATTTCAGATAAACAATAAATAATATTAAGTATAGGTACGCATATATGTGCAATATTTGGGACATACTCATTTTTTCTAAAAATTTGTTGTTTATCTGAACTCAAGTTTAACTGGGATTACTGTATTTTGTATGGCAATCCTATTTCCTTGACCATCCAATCAAAATTACGTCCAGTGCAATGCCAGTCACTTTCCATCAAATCCTCTGGTTTCATGTGCCCAACTTATCACTATCTGATATTATTTTATTGGTTGTTTGTTCTTCCCATAAGCTTTTTGTATTGATGTGAAATTCAAGCTCACTATAATCAGCCAATTTCTCTTGTCACATATATCCTTGTCCAGGGTTTATTCAGGCTTGTGGGAAGTTTTAACACATATTAACAGAATGAAAGATAACCAACAAGGGCCCACTGTCTGAAAAGTGTTAGTCACTCAGTCGTGTCTGACTGTTTACAACCCCATGGACTATAGCCCACCAGGCTCCTCCGTCCATGGGATTCTCCAGGCAAGAATACTGGAGTGGGTTGCCATTCCCTTCTCCGGGGGATCTTTCCAACCCAGGGATCAAACCGAGGTCTCCCACATTGCAGGCAGATTCTTTACTATCTGAGCCATCAGGGAAGCCTATACAGGCAACTCAACTCAATATTATGTATTATAATAACTTAAAAGGAAAAAAGAATCTCAAAAAGAATGTATATATATGTGTGTATGTGTGTGTATCTGAATCATTTTGTTGTACACCTGAAACGTTAGTTAATACAACATTGTTAAAATCATAACAAATTTTTTAAAAGAATGATCTTAATATATGACTGAAAATGTAAAACTTATCTTCATTTTTATAATATCATTTAAAAACTTTTGATGGGTTTCTATATTGTCAAATATATTTGTTAACTATAAAACTTTTAAAAATTATATAATTATTTATCCACAAATAAATAATTTTATTTTAATGATATATATTTTTATCAAATTAAGCTCTTGACATTTAGTAGGAAAAAAGTATATGCCATAAGGGCTATCTTTGGGGAAATAGAAAAAAAAAAGAGAGAATCAAAACAGTCAGCAGAAAATAGCCTTTTAAAGGCATCTAAATGATAAATAATTTAACCACATGATATGCTTACACTGAACACTTCCGGGTGGTGCAGTGGTAAAGAATCCACCTGCCAATGCTGGAGACACAGTCCATCCCCGGGCCAGGAAGATCCCCTGGCATAGGAAATGGCAACCGGCTCCAGTATTCTTGCCTGGAAAATTCCATGGACAGAGGATCCTGGCGAGGGTGGGGGACCCCTACAGTTTTTAGTTAGATGTGACTGAGCACGCACACAGAATGCTTGCACTTAAGTATCTTTTCAGTCACTTCCAGGATTATCAGTTCTCCTGAACTCCTGTTATTCTGATTTTGAAAAGTGTATCCAAATAATTCTAGCCACAAAGCAGAAAGAAAAGGTAAGAACTACTATTCCTTAGATAGGATCTAACAATGAAAGTATAGATTGAAAGCAAACAATGTAAAAGAAACACACTGATAAAATTCTAGTGTCAAAATCTGTGCAAAATGAAAGAAGACATTTCCTCTAAGTTTGGCAAGTTTTTGATGAAACAAGATAAAGTTGTTCACAGAAAACCAAAAATTAAAAATACAGGGATTAAAGTGGTTTTACTTGCAGTCAGATTTCATACAAAACCCATAAAGTAAAATTTGCAAGTTTTGCTCTCCAAAGAGACACTCCAAAATTTCTGTGGAACACCCTCCCAAAAAATATTTGCCAAAGCCCTCTTATGCTTTAAATCATGAAAACCATGTCTATTTTCAGGTTCCCCCCAAAAGCATTTTTCAAACAAAATGTTTCTCCTGACCTTCATAAAGACCAGTTTCTAATCATTAGATTATGTTGACAATAGCAATCATTAAGATAAATAGAAAGGCACAGTAACTCTTTCTTTATCATTTCTTTGTCCACAAAAGCACATTTTAATATAGCTGTTATTTTGTTTTATGATAGGTAAATATACATTTGAATAATATAATGAGCCTATAAAAATGTTTTATGCACAGAACAATCTTAATATCTGACTATGAAAATGTAAAACTTATCCTCATTTTTAGAATCATTTTAAAAAACCTCTGTTAGGTTTCTATATTATCAAATATATGTGTTAATTATAAAACCTTTTAAAGTTACATAATTATTGAACTACAAATGAATAAATGTCATTTTAATAATAAATATAATTTTATAAAATTAACTTCTTTACATTTAGCAGGAAAAATGTATATGCCATAATGTTATCTTCACAGAAATTAAAAAAAGAGAAAGAATTTAAATTTGTGTTAGTTATGTATATATGTGTGTATGAGGATGTTTGTATGTGACTAGGTGAAGAAAGAATCTTTGAAAATGACTTTATTAGAAAGTCAATCTTCCCTGGTAGCTCAGCTGGTGAAGAATTTGCCTGCAATGCAGGAGACTCTGGTTTGATCCCTGGGTAGGGAAGAGCCCCTGGAGAAGGGGTAGCTACACACTCCAATATTCTTGGACTTCTCTGGTGGCTCAGACAGTAAAGAATCCACCTGCAGTGTGGGAGACCTGGGTCCAATCCCTGGGTTGGGAAGGCCTCCCTGGAGGAGGGGAACAGCTACCCAGCTACCCACTCCAGTATTCTTGCCTGGAGAATTCCATGGACAGAGGAGCCTGGCAGTCCATGGGATCACAAAGAGTCGGACATGACTGAGTGACTTTCACTTTCAAGAACCATATCAACTTATTCCTAAGGGTTACTTCCCAGAAATGAAAATTTTAACTTAAAGCTATTATGATGCTAACCTTAAAGAAAGAAAATAATTTTAGTGTATAACTCATACAATTTTTCTGATCTACAAGAGGCATTATGGTAGAACAAGTACCATCAAGAACTTTGGAGTTTAGCATAGTTCAAATTCTGGATTCATCACTCACATTCTCCTAGATGCTAGGCAAATTATTTAACTTCTCTGAACCTCAGTTACATCATTTTCAAAACACGGGTCTTTATCATATCTATACATCAGATTGTGATGAGTGTTAAATGAGGCATCATATGTTAAGTGTTTACATGGTACCCACCTCATACCAAGTCTTCAATAAATTTTACTGTTTGTTTATCATCATTAAGAAAAATCTACACATCAGCTCAATAGATACTATGAAATTTACCACTTGTAAGAAGAAAGTAAAACAAATAACAAATTTAACCACCACATTCAGATTCAGTTAATGTATTTTGACCATGTATGGGATACCAAACACTAGGATTTACTAGTGGCTCAGTGGTAAAGAACCCGCCTGCCAATGCAGGAGCCTCAGGTTCAATCCCTGGGTCAGGAAGATCCCCTGGAGAAGGAAATGGCAACTCATGCCAGTATTCTTGCCGGGAGATCCCCAAGAGTCTGGTGGGCTACGGTCCATGAGGTCACAAAAGAGTGGGACACAACTTAACGACTAAACAACAAGAACAATTAGATCACACAAATAAGTAAGTGATACAACTAGAATTAATTTTTACTTATTTAAGGTCAATCATACTTAATAGTATTACTTAACTAATAATGCCAGGCATATGCCATAGTAAAATTTTCCCCAAAGTGATATATTTCCACTCTTGTGTCCATACAACATGATAATATGGTTAACTGACAGACTATGAAGACTTTGCAATCATGAAGGAAAAGTAGGGGACACTGCATAATAGATACAGCTTGCACTAAAAGCTAAGAGACCCAACTTCTAAACATAGCACTGTGACAGCATAAACTTGGCCAAATCATCTCCTTGGCCTTGGGTTTCTCTTCTGTCAAATTAAGACATTGCACTACATATTTTCTCAGGTTGTTTCCAAGACTGATTCTAGGCCATTAACTAGAATTTGCAAAATAGAGCAAAATACCAGTGGTTGGATTTCAACCAAAACACAACATCACTATGGCTTAGCTCCATTAACAGCTAAGAGCAATGAGAAATGTGGCCTCAGCCATCTGGAACTGAAGTATGACAATGCTCCGTAGTAAAAATCAGGATTGCTCTCCACTCCAGGTGATGTCTTTTCTCCAACCAACCACGATGGATGAGCATTCTCATGAGAGTTCTCCCACCCCTCCCTTCGTGAGCATTCATACCTTTCCACATGCCAGTAAACCATCACCAAAATTTTGGGGGAAAATCAGACAACTGAGTCTTAGCAAGAAGCTCTGGCCTACTTCTGATGTGCAGTGAGCCAGCTGGTTCTGATCATGAATCAAAGGGACCTTCTTTGAAAATGTTGCCTACTCAGGACCCAATCAGTTGAAGTTTTGCCTTTCCACTGCCAAGTGAAAGAGGGTTAGAACTAACCACCCACTACCAAATTTTTGTACAAGAAATGTCTAACTGGGCTAATTTCAGCTTTGCCATCATGCCTATATTAAGTAGCATATATTAAATAAATTCTGTCAGCATCCATTTCTTGAAATAATGAAGTTCCACTCTGAAGCACATAGGCCTTGTTAGAATCACTGGAACAATTGTTCTAATGCAGGACAATTCAAAATTCAAATGCCCAGAAGCATGTTAGTTTTATTATCCCACCTGAAAATTAAAGTATTCATCATCCATAAGCAGAACCCTTTTGGCTTAAAAAGTAGTAATAATTTTTAAAATACCTTCAGCCCTAATATACTTGTTTTTATTAGTTATGAAATTCTATTTCTACCTCTTTCTTCTCTGCTTATTTTGTATTTCTTAACCTGTATTTTGTATTTCTTAACCTGTATTTCTTAACCTGTATTTGGAGCTGCTCTTACAAATAAAATTACAAACTGGATAGCTTTAAAATGGATTCTCTCACAATTCTTGAGGCTAGAAATCCAAAATCAAGGTGTCAGCAGGGCCATGCTCCCTCTGAAGGCTCTATAGGAAAATCCTTCCTCCCTTCCTTCCAGTTTCTAGAAGTTCTACGCATCCACTGACTTGTGGAAGCAAAACTCCAATCTCTGTCTCTGTCTTTACATGGCCATCAGTTCTGTGTCTGTCTGTGTCCAAATCCTCCTCTTCTTGTAAAGACATCAGCTATATCGAATTAGGGCCGGCCCTAGTCCAGTAGGCCATCATTTTAACCTAACATCCTATTAGGATGCAAACATCCTATTCCCAAATAGCATCATATTCACTGGTGCCAGTTAGGACCTCAACATATCTTTTGGGATAACATAATTCAACCCATGACAGCACTCCTTTCTCTAATTATATTGGCATGAAAAGGCAAACAGGGAGGAAAGGTCTGTTAAGTAACTGGGCTTAGAGAGACAGCACCCATTTAGTATGTTATTAATACAAGGATAGATAGTTGTTTGCACCACCAGTCTATGAGTTTTCAAAGATTAAGGACTGGAATGATTGGACTGGCAGGGCAGATGAGGATTAGAGAACCCTGATAGGAGAACAGTCCCCACTTCTCAGAAAATTGTTCAGGCTAATATGACCCAGCAATCCCACTGCTGGGCATACACACCGAGGAAACCAGATCTGAAAGAGACACGTGCACCCCAATGTTCATCACAGCACTGTTTATAATAGCCAGGACATGGAAGCAGCCTAGATGCCCATCAGCAGACGAATGGATAAGAAACCTATGGTACATATACATAATGGAATATTACTAAGCCATTAAAAAGAATACATTTGAATCAGTTCTAACGAGATGGATGAAACTGGAGCCCATTATACAGAGTGAAATAAGTCAGAAAGATAACCCCCAATACAGTATACTAACACATATAAATTTAATGGAATTTTAAAAGATGGTAACAATAACCCTATATGCAAAACAGAAAAAGAGACACAGATGTACAGAACAGACTTTTGGACTCTGTGGGAGAAGGCAAGGGTGGGATGATCTGAGAGAATAGCATTGAAACTTGTATATTATCAAGTGTGAAACAGATCGCCAGCCCAGGTTGGATGCCTGAGACAAGTGCTCAGGGCTGGTGCACTGGGAAGACCCAGAGGGATGGGATGGGGAGGGAGGTAGGAGGGAGGATCAGGATGGGGAACACATGTAAATCCATGGCTGATTCATGTCAATGTATGGCAAAAACCACTACAATATGGTAAAGTAATTAGCCTCCAACTAATAAAAATAAATGAAGAAAAGAAAATGAAAATTGTTCAGGCTAATCAGGTCACTCTGTACTCTCTGAAGAAGGTAACCCCTTCAAGCAGCCAAGTCATTCTAAGGGGCTGTGATCCTACACCATCTGGTTAGAAAGTGACAATCACAATCCTAATAATAGCCATCATTTACTGCCTGCATCCTGTGTGGCAGGCATTTGCTAGGTCTTGTGTTATACACATTATTTCATTCAGTCTTCACAAATTAGCATTAACTCTCAAATTGTAATGATTCCTAACTGTTCTTCTCTGCACCAAAACAGGGAGAGAAGCCCTGCTAGTTTCTCTTTGTTCCATCATTCACAGTGATGCTGTCATCTTTTGTCCTTACCTCCACTCCTCTACGTAGTGTTATTCTCTGAATAATAATAATCATGAAAGTTGAGCTATGTTCCATCCAGCCTTCCTGGGTACTGTGATCTTAGGAGGCCAAGATGAACTAGCAATGATCCTTCTCCATCATTACAGATTCAGTATAAAAACACAGGAGGCACCAAAGCATATACTTTTTTGTTCAACAGACTACGGCAGTTGAAATGATTTTGTAACTTAGATGATAAAGCTGCAGTCACTAAAACCATAAACAGAGATTAAGATTGTTTCAGGCTGCAGTATTTCAGAATATAAAGTATTTCAGAACATAAACTTGTTCCTTCAAGCTATTTTTCCAGACCTGCCATATTCATAGTAATTTGCAAAACTTAACTACTGGGCCTCTAATTGTCATGTTCTCAAATTGATGTGGTTACAGAAGCAACCACAAAAGGCTACAGTTTGTCTCATGACCCAAAGATCTGGGCAGCATGGGCTGGTTCCAGGGACCTGCTCTGGATAGTTTACTCAGAGACCCAAGGTGACCTGTCACGTATGCTGTAAATACTCCTGCTTTCTTATTAGATGAAAGCAGAAAGCTTAAGGAATGCCTCTCAATGCATTTGTGTGTTGGAAAAACTGAAAGATCATTACTGGAATCTCAGATTTAGAAGGGTCAGTTCAGCTCAGCTCAGTTGCTAAGTTATGTCCAACTGTTTGCAACCCCATGGACAGAAGCAAGCCAGACTTTCCTATCCACCACCAACTCCCAGAGCTTGCTCAAACTCATACCATTGAGTCGGTGATGCCATCCAACCATTTCATCCCCTGTCGTCCCTTTCTCCTCCTGCCTTCTATCTTTCCCAGCATCAGGGTCTTTTCCAAGGAGTCAGTTCTTTGCATCAAGTAGCCAAAATATTGGAGCTTCAGCATCAGTCCTTCCAATGAATATTCAGGACTGATTTCCTTTATGATTAACTGGTTTTATCTCCTTGAAGTCCAAGGGACTCTCAAGGGTCTTTTCCAACACCACATTCAAAAGCATGAATTCTTTGGCACTCAGCTTGCTTTATGGTCCAACTTTCACATCCATAAGTGACTACTGCAAAAACCATAGCTTTGACTAGATGGATCTTTGTTGGCAAAGTAATGTCTCTGCTTTTTAATATGCTGTCTAGGTTGGTCATAGCTTTTCTTCCAAGAAGCAAGTGTCTTTTAATTTCATGGCTGCAGTCACCATCTGCAGTGATTTTGGAGCCCAAGAAAATAAAGTCTGTCACTGTTTCCATTGTTTTCCCATCTATTTGCCATGAAATGATGGGACCAGATGCCATGATGTTTGTTTTTTTGAATGTTGAGTTTTAAGACCAAGTTTTTCATTCTCCTCTTTCACTTTCATCAAGAGGGTCTAGTTCTTCTTCACTTTCTGCCATAACGGTGGTGTCATCTGCATATCTGAGGTTATTGATATTTCTCCTGGCAATCTTGATTCCAGCTTGTGCTTCATCCAAGCTTAGCATTTCACATGATGTATTCTGCATATAAGTTAAATAAGCAGGGTGACAATATACAGCCTTGACATACTCCTTTTCCTATTTGGAACCAGTCTGTTGTTCCATGTCCAGTTCTAACTGTTGCCTCTTGACCTGCATATAGATTTCTCAGGAGGCAGATCAGGTGGTCTGGTATTCCTATCTCTTTCAGAATTTTCCACAGCTTGGAATGATCCACACAGTCAAAGGCTTTGGTGTAGTCAATAAAGCATAAGTAGATGTTTTTCTGGAACTCTCTTGCTTTTTCTATGATCCAGTGAATGTTTGCAATTGGATCTCTAGTTCCACTGCCTTTTCTAAATCCAGCTTGAACATCTGGAAGTTCTTGGTTCATGTACTGTTGAAGCCCAGCTTGGAGACTCTTGAGCATTACTTTTCTAGTGTGTGAGATGACTACAATTGTTCAGTAGTTTGAATATTTTTTGGTATTGCCTTTCTTTGGGATTGGAATGAAAACTGCCCTTTTCCAGTCTTGTGACCACTGCTGAGTTTTCCAGATTAACTGGCTTATTGAGTGAAGCACTTTCACAGTATCATCTTTCAGGATTTGAAAGAGCTCAGCTAGGATTCCATCACCTCCACTAGCTTTTTTCATAGTGATGATTCGTAAGGCCCACTTGACTTAAAACTCCAGGATGCCTGGCTCTAGCCCAGTGATCACACCATTGTGGTTATCTGGGTCATGAAGATCTTTTTTGTATAGTTTTTCTGTGTATTCTTGCCACCTCTTCTTAATATCTTCTGCTTCTGTTAGGTCCATACCATTTCTGTGCTTTATTGTATCCATCTTTGCAAGAAATGTTCCCTTGGTTTCTCTAATTTTCTTGAAGAGATCTCCAGTCTTTCCCATTCTATTGTTTTCCTCTATTTCTTTGCATTGATTATTGAGGAAGGCTTTCTTATCTCTCCTTGTTATTCTTTGGAACTCTGCATTCAGGTGGGTATATCTTTCCTTTTCTCCTTTGCCTTTAGCTTCTCTTCTTTTCACAGCTATTTGTAAGGCCTCCTCAGACAACCATTTTGCCTTTTTGAATTTCTTTTTCTTGGGGATGGTCTTGATCCCTGCCTCCTGTAAAATGTCATAAACTTCCATCCATAGTTCTTCAGGCATTCTATTAGATCTAATCCCTTGAATGTATTTGTCACTTCCACTGTATAATCATAAGGTATTTGATTTGAGTCATTCCTGGGTGGTCTAGTGGTTTTCCCTACTTTCTTCATTTTAAATCTGAATTTTGCAATAAGGTGTTCATGATCTGAGCCACAGTCAGCTCCCAGTCTTGTTTTTGCTGACTGCATAGAGCTTCTCCATCTTTGGCTGCAAAGAATATAATCAACCTGATTTTGGTGTTGACCATCTGGTGATGTCCACGTGTGGTCTTCTCTTGTGTTGTTGGAAAAGGGTGCTTGCTATAACCAGTGTGTTCTCTTGGCAAAAGTCTATTAGCCTTTGCCCTGCTTCATTCCATACTCCAAGGCCAAATTTGCCTGTTACTCCAGGTGTTTCTTGACTTTCTACATTTGCATTTCAGTCCTCTACAATGAAGAGGACATTTCTCTCTCTCTCTCTCTTTTTTTTTTTTTTGTATTAGGTCTAGAAGGTCTTGTAGGTCATCATAGAACCATTCAACTTCAGCTTCTTTGGCATTAGTGGTTGGGGCACAGACTTGGATTACTGTGATGTTGAATGACTTGCCTTGGAAATGAACAGAGATCATTCTGTCGTTTTTGAGATTGCACCCAAGTGTTGCATTTCAGACTCTTCTGTTGACTATGAGGGCTACTCCATTTTTTCTAAGGGATTCTTGCCCACACTAGTAGATTAAATGGTCATCTGAATTAAATTCCCCCATTCCAGTCCATTTTAGTTCACTGATTCCTAAAATGTCGATGTTCACCCTTGCCATCTCCTGTTTGACCACTTCCAGTTTACTGATTCATGGACTGAACATTCCAGGTTCCTATGCAATATTGTTCTTTACAGCATTGGACTATAAAGAAAGCTGAGCACAGAAGAATTGATGCTTTTGAACTGTGGTGTTGGAGAAGACTCTTGAGAGTCCCTTGGACTGCAAGGAGATCCAACCAGTCCATCCTAAAGGAGATCAGTCCTGGGTGTTCATTGGAAGGACAGATCTTGAAGCTGAAACTCCAATACTTTGGCCACCTGATGCGAAGAGCTGACTCATTTGAAAAGACCCTGATGCTGGGAAAGATTGAGGGCAGGAGGAAAAGGGGACGACAGAGGATGAGATGGTTGGATGGCATCACTGACTCAATGGACATGAGTTTGGTAAACTTCAGGAGTTGGTGATGGACAGGGAGGCTGGGCGTGCAGCAGTTCATGGGGTCACAAAGAGCTGGACATGACTGAGCGACTGAACTGAACTGAACTGAACTGCATTGGAAGAGTCAGATTGGCGAACTATTCACTCTTCAGTAACATTGTGAAAGTGAAGTCGCTCAGTCGTGTCTGACTCTTTGTGACCCAATGGACTGTAGCCTACTAGGCTCTTCCGTCCATGGGATTTTCCAAGCAAGAGTATTGGAGTAGGTTGCCATTTCCTTCTGCAGGGCATCTTCCCGACCCAGGAATTGAACCTGGGTCTCCCGTAGTGTAGGCAGATGCTTTTATCCTCTGAGCCACCAGAGAAGCTAACTGTGTATCCCACTTTTAAATATTCACTTCTCCATTTCAGAGGAACTCTATAGAATCCATTAGGTTGAGAAACCTATGATCTTAGTGGTCCACTTTGGACCTAATTCTGTGGGCATAGAAGTTGCTGGCATCTTCTATATCTTTTTAAGTCATATTTCCATTATCTAACAGCTGTATAATTTATTTAATGAAAAATATAAAAATTATATTTATTTTCATCAAATATCATCTTGGTAAATCTTTGTATTTATATAAATATAAAATATATTTTTATGTTAACTCTTTCACAAAATATACTCCTACTACTTATCTAATGCAAATTAAATCTGTATCAAACATCTATTCTGAAGCTCCTGACAAAATTTGAACAGTTCAAAACCAGTGGAAGAATTTTTCCACTACTTCCCTTGGGCTCAAATTAATCCATTTATACTCTGGGTATGGTCTGTCAATTACACATTCATCTAGTTAAAAAACCACCCAACTCACATTATTCCTACATGTCTATGAGAATGTTGTAAAATATATACCATTTTTATTCTATTTTTTTATAAAAGAAAGCATTAATGTAAGTCTATTATACAAAATGAGCTGGTTTTGTGAACCCACACTGGTTCCTAGTCATCCTAACAAGCACTGTTTTAATGACACATTCTAATAAATAAACTTAGATTTAAACAATATATTTTATAGTTAACAAACTAAGAAAGTATGTTGTTATGTTAAATACAGAATGCTTTGACTTTCTTAAAAATCAAAGATCCAGAAATACTGACGATCTCATGAATAATGCTATACACTAGAGCTCTAAGAAGTAATTTAGTATTTATCTAAAACCTTATACTAAATGTTGCGTATGTGTTATCTTATTTAATGTGTCTTCAAACATTCAGTTCTCCTATAGCTAAAGTTTATCTTATGAACCCAGAGATCTGGACAGCATAGGACACTAAGATGGCAGGGTTACTTTGTCATGCAGTTCTTGTTATAACCACTCATTTACCAGGTCAACTTTTATACCTACTGGCAAATGAAACTGTCAACAATACAAGTCAAACACTCCTCATTAGATGTTTTTGGTTTAGCCTAAGAAAGTTTCCAGTCTATGTCTTGACAGTTAAAGTCCTCATGAATTAAGATATCCAACCTGCATGTCAAGCTTATATTTTGAACTAGAGGCACATTAATCACTTTTTTTCTGTCTGCTTAAACAGTCCCTTCATATAATTTCAAAATTGTAATTCTTCTACTATTCTCTTATTTGTATCTTAATTATAATTTTCAACAGTATGTGTCAACCCCATGGTGGATTGCTACCTAAGTATTAAGATCCCCTGGAGGAGGGCACGGCAAACCCACTCCAGTATTCTTGCCTGGAGAATTCCATGGACAGAGGAGACTGGCAGGCTACAGTCCATGGGGATGCAAAGAGTCAGACACAACTGAAGCGACATAGCATGCACTTTGTATACAGGATATCCCTTCTCTCCTCCATAGAAAATCTGTGTCTTTTCTAATATAATGTGATATTGTGATTTATAGTAAGATAAGTATATTTGGTCTTTGTCTGCTTTTTTGGCAAGAGCTCCTAAAACTCTTGAAATTTCCTGGGATGAGAGCAATAAATATATCTTTTGTTATGTTGATGATATGGTTTCCAGAAAGCATCTAACGATGGAAACTGCTCACCAAAGGACATAACTGTGTAAACAGAGGAGTGGAATTTCAGCTCCCCTCGCCCCCCACACCCACTCTGGGAGTCCAACCTCTGGGGAGGGGAGAAGGGTTGGGGTCTGAGTTCAGTCACCAATGGTCAATGATTTAATCAACTGTGCCTATGCAATAAAGCCTCAATAAAGGAGATGGGAATACCAGACCACCTGACCTGCCTCTTGAGAAATCTGTATGCAGGTCAGGAAGCAATAGTTAGAACTGGACATGGAACAACAGACTGGTTCCAAATAGGAAAAGGAGTATGTCAAGGCTGTATATTGCCACTCTGCTTATTTAACTTATATGCAGAATACATCATGTGAAATGCCAGGCTGGATGAAGCACAAGCTGGAATCAAGATTGCCAGGAGAAATATCAATAACCTCAGATATGCAGATG
Organism: Cervus canadensis; assembly: GCF_019320065.1. NCBI lineage: Eukaryota > Metazoa > Chordata > Mammalia > Artiodactyla > Cervidae > Cervus > Cervus canadensis. The sequence goes on from NC_057387.1 coordinate 62,775,486, forward strand.
ACACCACCTTTATGGCAGAAAGTGAAGAAGAACTAAAGAGCCTCTTAATGAAAGTGAAAGAGGAGAGTGAAAAGGTTGGATTAAAGCTCAACATTCAGAAAACTAAGATCATGGCAATTGGTCCCATCATTTCATGGCAAATAGATGGGGAAACAGTGGAAACAGTGAGAGACTTTATTTTGAGGGGCTTCAAAATCACTGCAAACTTCCCTGGTGGCTCAGACAGTAAAGCATCTGCCTACAATGCAGGAGACCTGGGTTCAATCCCTGGGTTGGGAAGATCTCCTGGAGAAGGAAATGGCAACCCACTCCAGTATTCTTGCTTGGAAAATCCCATGGATGGAAGAGCCTGGTAGGCTACAGTCCATGGGGTCGCAAAGAGTCGGACACGACTGAGTGACTTCACTTTCACTTTCAAAATCACTGCAGATGGTGACTGCAGCCATGAAATTAAAAGATGCTTGCTCCTTGTAAGAAAAGTCATAACCAACTTAGGCGGCATATTGAAAAGCAGAAACATTACTTTCCCAAAAAGTTCCATCTAGCTAAATCTATGGTTTTTCCAGTAGTCATGTATGGATGTGAGAGTTGGACTGTAAAGAAAGCTGAGCACCAAAGAATTGATGCTTTTGAACTGTGGTGTTGGAAGAGACTCTTGAGAGTCCCTTGGACTGCAAGGAGATCCAACTGGTCCATCCTAAAGGAAATCAACCCTGAATATTCATTGGAAGGACTGATGCTGAAGCTGAAACTCCAATACTTTGGCCACCTGATGTGAAGAACTGACTCACTGGAAAAGACCCTGATGCTGGGAAAGATTGAAGGCAGGAGGAGAAGGGGGTGACAGAGGATGAGATGATTGGATGGCATCACTGACTCCATGGACATGAGTTTGAGAAAACTCCAGGAGTTGCCAATGGACAGGGAGGCCTGGCATGCTGCAGTCCATGGGGTCGCAAAGAGTTGGACATGACTGAGTGACTGAACTGAACTGAAAAATCCAAGAAGACAGGATTTGGATTGCTTCTGGGTTGAACAACACATGGAGATTCAGGAAGAGTGGTATGGAAGTTCTGTGCCTTTTCTCCGTATCTTGCCCTATGCATCTCTTCCATCTGGCTGTCCTTGAAGTATATCCTTTGATAATAAATCAGTAAACTACTAAGTAGAGCGTTTCTTTGTGCTCTGCAAGCTACTCTAGAAAATTAACCAGACCAAAGGGGATTGGGGATGGTTGGGGGGTCTTTGGAAACCTTAATTCATAGCCAGTTGGTCAAAAGCACAGATGACCACCTGGACTTGCATCTGACATCTGAAGTGGTATGTGAGTGGGGTGTGGGGAGTACAGGGAGACTGTCTTCAGCACCGAGCCCTAACGTGGGATCTAGTGCTTCTGGTAGCTCAATGGTAAAGAAACTGCCTGTAATGCAGGAGATGCAGGAGACACGAGTTTGAATAGAGGCAGGAAGATCCCCTGGAGGAGGAAATAGCAACCCACTCCAGTATTCTTGCTTGGGAAATCCCATGGAGCCTGGCGGGCTACAGTCCCTGGGGTTGCCAAAGAGTCAGACATGACTTAGCAACTAAACAACAAAGTGCTAGGTCGAGGTAGATAGTGTCAGAATTGAGTTGAATTGTAGGACACCCAGTTGGGATCTGAGAACTGCTTGATAGTATGGGAGAACCATCCCCATACATTGACAACGGGTACAGAAACATTAGACAGATTCTTCATTTTAGGTTCCATCCCACCATGTATAATTTTCTATTTATTACCCTTTGTCATAATATCAAATGTATTTTGCATATGAGCTATGCTTTTAGACATATTGGAGATATAACTATTTTATAACTTCTTTACCAAGTATTTTCTTACATGAATTACTACAATTAATACTTCATGCTGTTTTTATTTCTATAATAAACCATTTGATAGCTTTACAGAAATAACTTTTCCCGTTCTGCATCACATGCATCTTTTTCTTCCTGAGAAGGAAGGAAACCATTCAAGAAAGAAAGCCAAAAGAAAATGATTCCAAGGAGACAGACAAGATTCAAAAGTCAAAGTCAAGTCGACTTTTGTCAGTCAAGCAGAAATTTTCATTACAAGTTAAAATAAGTAAAGAAACTGTAGCATTGGAATAACTGAATAAGAATACAATGTTACCCACAGAAGACTAATTCAGGCCTTGCAAAAAGAGGCAAAAGTCAATTCTACATGAAACGTGAATCTGGCTACACACACACACACACACACACACACACACACACACACACACACACGGAAGAAAAACAAGAAGAAATATTGTCACCATCCTGCTATAAAGGTAACAGGTCGAGGAGGAGCCACACACACGGAAGAAAAACAAGAAGAAATATTGTCACCATCCTGCTATAAAGGTAACAGGTCGAGGAGGAGCCAAGATGGCGGAGGAGTAGGACGGGGAGACCACTTTCTCTCCTACAAATTCATGGAAAGAATAACTGAACGCAGAGCAAACTTCACAAAACAACTTCTGATCGCTAGCTGAGGTCATCAGGCGCCCAGAAAAGCAGCCCATTGTCTTCGAAAGGAGGTAGGACAAAATATAAAAGATAAAAAGTGAGACAAAAGAGCTGAGGACGGAGATCCGTCCCGGGAAGGGTGTCTCAGGCGGCATTGCTTGGGGTAGGGTCCGGGCCTGAGTGCCCTGAGGACAATCGGAGGGCGCTTCTGTGAGTTGCCAACTTGAACCGTGGGAGACCAAAAGAGAGAGAGAAAATTAACCGGCCCAAACACACTGCCGACCGTTCGCAGAACAAAGGGACCGAGAAAGTCCAGAGAAGAGCTCGCAGGCTGCGGACCGGCCCAGCCCCGCCGGAGGCAGGAGGCAGGGGGGAGGGGAAGGTCGCGGCGAGACACAGGGCGCAGGCACCCGACCGGTGCGGGCGGGGACTGGGGCTGGGGACGCGGAGGGCAGAAGGCGCACGCACCCGACTGGCGCCAGCGGAAACTGAGACTGGGTCTGCGGAGGGTAGTGGGCGCGCCACATCTGGGGATAGCGCGCCCATCAAGCCCCTGGCTGCCTGGACCGCTCTGACGGGGAAGGCACAGAGAGCAGGCGCAGCTTTTCGTTCCGCGCTTTTGTGGAGCACCCGAGGGCTGGAACCTAGCGCAGCGCGGGGCGCGCTCCATATAGAACAGCCGGGAGCCTGAGCAGCACAGACGGAGAAAGCAGCGCCAGCCCCTCCCCACAGCGCCAGCCCCTCCCCACAGCGCCAGCCCCTCCCCACAGCGCCAGCCCCTCCCTACAGCGCCAGCCCCTCCCCGCAGCGTCAGCCCCACCCTGCAGCGCCAGCCCCTCCCTGCAGAGCGACGGAACTAGCTACTTGAATAAGAGTCCACCTCCGCCCGCCTGTGTCAGGGCGGAAATGAGGCTCTGAAGAGACCGGCAAACAGAAGCCAAATAAACAAAGGGAACCGCTTCAGAAAGGACTGGTGCAACAGATTAAAATCCCTGTAGAAAACACTGACTACACCGGAAGGGGCCTGTAGATATTGAGAAGTGTAAGCTTGAACTAGGAGCTATCTGAAACTGAGCCGAACCCGCACGGACCGCAACAGCCCCAGAGAAATTCCTAGATATATTTTTACTTTTTTTTTTTTTTTTTTTAAGTAAGGAAAAAAAAAATTTTTTTTTAATTTTTTTAATTTTTTTTTTCTCTTTTATTTTCCTTTAAAATTCCCTATTACTCCCGCATTACTCCTTAACTTTCATTTTCATAGATTTTTACGATTTTTTTAATTAGGGGAAAAAAAATTTTTTTTCTTTTTTTTGTTTTTCTTTTTTCTTCTTTTTTCTCTTTCCTTTTTCTCTTCTATTTTCTATTTTTCTTTTTCTCTTGTTTCTTTTAAAGTCCTCTAGTACTCCTCTACTACTCCTTAATTTTCATTTTCAATACACTATAACCTGACAAAAAAAAAAAAAAGAGAAGCCCTATTTTTAAACCGAAGATTATTCTCTCCAAATCTTGACTCTCTGTTTTCTACCTCAGAACACCTCTATTAACTCCTTTCCCCTTCTCTTCCCAATCCAATTCTGTGAATCTTTGTATGGTCTGGGCTACAGAGAACACTCTGGGAACAGACAGCTGCGTAGTCTGTCTCTCCCCTCTTGAGTCCCCCTTTTTCTCCTCCTGCTCATCTCTATCTCCCTCCTCCCTCTCCTCATCTTCATGTATCTCTGTGAACCTCTCTGGGTGTCCCTAACGGGGGAGAATCTTTTCGCCATTAGCCTAGAAGTTTTCTTATCAGTGCTGTATAGTTGGAGAAGTCCTGAGACTACAGGAAGAATAAAACCGAAATCCAGAGGCAGGAGACTTAAGCCCAAAACCTGAGAACACCAGAAAACTCCTGACTACATGGAACTTTAAGTAATAAGTGACCGTCCAAAAGCCTCCATACCTACACTGAAACCAACCACCACCCAAGAGCCAATAAGTTTTAGAGCAAGACATACCACGCAAATTCTCCAGCAACGCAGGAACATAGCCCTGAACGTCAACATACAGGCTGCCCAAGGTCACACCTAACACATAGACCCATCTCAAAACTCATTACTGGGCACTCCATTGCTCTCCAAAGAGAAGAAATCAAGTTCCATGCACCAGAACACTGACGCAAGCTTCCCTAACCAGGAAACCTTGACAAGCCAATCGTCTAACCCCACCCACTGGGTAAATCCTCCACAATAAAAAGGAACCACAGACCTCCAGAATACAGAAAGCCCACTCCAGACACAGCAATCTAAACAAGATGAAAAGGCAAAGAAATACCCAACAGGTAAAGGAACATGAAAAATGCCCACCAAGTCAAACAAAAGAGGAGGAGATAGGGAATCTACCTGAAAAAGAATTTAGAATAATGACAATAAAAATGATCCAAAATCTTGAAAAAAAAAAAATGGAGTTACAGATAAATAGCCTGGAGACAAAGATTGAAAAGATACAAGAAATGTTTAATAAAGACCTAGAAGAAATAAAAAAGAGTCAATTAAAAATGAATAATGCAATGAATGAGATCAAAAACACTTTGGAGGGAACCAAGAGTAGAATAACGGAGGCAGAAGATAGGATAAGCGAGGTAGAAGATAAAATGGTGGGAAATAAATGAAGCAGAGAGGAAAAAAGAAAAAAGGATCAAAAGAAATGAGGACAACCTCAGGGACCTCTGGGACAATGTGAAACGCCCCAACATTCGAATCATAGGAGTCCCAGAAGAAGAAGACAAAAAGAAAGGCCATGAGAAAATACTCAAGGAGATAATAGCTGAAAACTTCCCTAAAATGGGGAAGGAAATAGCCACCAATCCAAGAAACCCAGAGAGTCCCAAACAGGATAAACCCAAGGCGAAAACACCCCAAGACACATATTAATCAAACTAACAAAGATCAAACACAAAGAACAAATATTAAAAGCAGCAAGGGAAAAACAACAAATAACACACAAAGGGATTCCCATAAGGATAACAGCTGATCTATCAAATAAAACCTCCAGGCCAGAAGGGAATGGCAGGACGTCCTGAAAGTAATGAAAGAGAATAACCTACAACCTAGATTACTGTATCCAGCAAGGATCTCATTCAGATATGAAGGAGAATTCAAAAGCTTTACAGATAAGCAAAAGCTGAGAGAATTCAGGCACCACCAACCAGCTCTTCAACAAATGCTAAAGGATCTCTTCTCTAGAACAGGAAATGCAGAAAGGTTGTATAAACGTGAACCCAAAACAACAAAGTAAATGGCAACGGGACCACACCTATCAATAATTACCTTAAATGTAAATGGGTTGAATGCCCCAACCAAAAGACAAAGACTGGCTGAATGGATACAAAAACAAGACCCCTATATATGCTGTCTACAAGAGACCCACCTCAAAACAAGAGACACATACAGACTAAAAGTGAAGGGCTGGAAAAAAAAATATTTCATGCAAACGGAGACCAAAAGAGAGCAGGAGTCGCAATACTCATATCAGATAAAATAGACTTTCAAATAAAGGATGTGAAAAGAGACAAAGAAGGACACTACATACTGATCAAAGGATCAATCCAAGAAGAAGATATAACAATTATAAATATATATGCACCCAACATAGGAGCACCGCAATATGTACGGCAAACACTAACGAGTATGAAAGAGGAAATTAATAGTAACACAATAATAGTGGGAGACTTTAATACCCCACTCACAGCTATGGATAGATCAACTAAGCAGAAAATGAACAAGGAAACACAAACCTTAAATGACACAATGGACCAGCTAGACCTAATTGATATCTATAGGACATTTCACCCCAAAACAATCAACTTCACCTTTTTCTCAAGTGCACACGGAACCTTCTCCAGAATAGATCACATCCTGGGCCATAAATCTGGTCTTGGAAAATTCAAAAAAATTGAAATCATTCCAGTCATCTTTTCTGACCACAGTGCAGTAAGATTAGATCTCAAATACAGGAAAAAAATTGTTAAAAATTCAAACATATGGAGGCTAAATAACACGCTTCTGAATAACCAACAAATCATAGAAGAAACCAAAAAAGAAATCAAAATATGTATAGAAATGAATGAAAATGAAAACACAACAACCCAAAATCTATGGGACACTGTAAAAGCAGTGCTAAGGGGAAGGTTCATAGCATTACAGGCTTACATCAAGAAACAAGAAAAAAACCAAATAAATAACCTAACTCTACACCTAAAGCAATTAGAGAAGGAAGAAATGAAGAACCCCAGAGTTAGCAGAAGGAAAGAAATCTTAAAAATCAGGGCAGAAATAAATGCAAAAGAAACTAAAGAGACCATAGCAAAAATCAACAAAGCTAAAAGCTGGTTTTTTGAAAAAATAAACAAAATTGACAAACCATTAGCAAGACTCATTAAGAAACAAAGAGAGAAAAAACCAAATTAACAAAATTAGAAATGAAAATGGAGAGATCACAACAGACAACACTGAAATACAAAGGATCATAAGAGACTACTACCAGCAGCTCTATGCCAATAAAATGGACAACTTGGATGAAATGGACAAATTCTTAGAAAAGTATAACTTTCCAAAACTGAACCAGGAAGAAATAGAAGATCTTAACAGACCCATCACAAAGCAAGGAAATCGAAACTGTAATCAAAAATCTTCCAGCAAACAAAAGCCCAGGACCAGATGGCTTCACAGCTGAATTCTACCAAAAATTTAGAGAAGAGCTAACACCTATCTTACTCAAACTCTTCCAGAAAATTGCAGATGAAGGTAAACTTCCAAACTCATTCTATGAGGCCACCATCACCCTAATTCCAAAACCAGACAAAGATGCCACAAAAAAAAAGAAAACTACAGGCCAATATCACTGATGAACATAGATGCAAAAATCCTTAACAAAATTCTAGCAAACAGAATCCAACAACATATTAAAAAAATCATACACCACGACCAAGTGGGCTTTATCCCAGGAATGCAAGGATTCTTTAATATCCGCAAATCAATCAATGTAATACACCACATTAACAAATTGAAAGATAAAAACCATATGATTATCTCAATAGATGCAGAGAAAGCCTTTGACAAAATTCAACACTCATTTATGATTAAAACTCTCCAAAAAGCAGGAATAGAAGGAACATACCTCAACATAATAAAAGCTATATATGACAAACCCACAGCAAGCATCACCCTCAATGGTGAAAAATTGAAAGCATTTCCCCTGAAATCAGGAACAAGACAAGGGTGCCCACTCTCACCACTACTATTCAACATAGTGTTGGAAGTTTTGGCCACAGCAATCAGAGCAGAAAAAGAAGTAAAAGGAATCCAGATAGGAAAAGAAGAAGTGAAACTCTCACTGTTTGCAGATGACATGATCCTCTACATAGAAAACCCTAAAGACTCTACCAGAAAATTACTAGAGCTAATCAATGAATATAGTAAAGTTGCAGGATATAAAATTAACACACAGAAATCCCTCGCATTCCTATATACTAACAATGAAAAAACAGAAAGAGAAATTAAGGAAACAATACCATTCACCATTGCAACAAAAAGAATAAAATACTTAGGAGTATATCTACCTAAAGAAACAAAAGACCTATACATAGAAAACTATAAAACACTGATGAAAGAAATCAAAGAGGACACAAACAGATGGAGAAACATACCGTGTTCATGGATTGGAAGAATCAATATTGTCAAAATGGCTATTCTACCCAAAGCAATCTATAGATTCAATGCAATCCCTATCAAGCTACCAACGGTATTTTTCACAGAACTAGACCAAAGAATTTCACAATTTGTATGGAAATACAAAAAACCTCGAATAGCCAAAGTAATCTTGAGAAAGAAGAATGGAACTGGAGGAATCAACCTGCCTGACTTCAGACTCTACTACAAAGCCACAGTCATCAAGACAGTATGGTACTGGCACAAAGACAGAAATATAGATCAATGGAACAGAATAGAAAGCCCAGAGATAAATCCACGAACCTATGGACACCTTATCTTTGACAAAGGAGGCAAGGATATACAATGGAAAAAAGACAACCTCTTTAACAAGTGGTGCTGGGAAAACTGGTCAACCACTTGTAAAAGAATGAAACTAGAACACTTTCTAACACCATACACAAAAATAAACTCAAAATGGATTAAAGATCTAAATGTAAGACCAGAAACTATAAAACTCCTAGAGGAGAACATAGGCAAAACACTCTCCGACATAAATCACAGCAAGATCCTCTATGACCCACCTCCCAGAATATTGGAAATAAAAGCAAAAATAAACAAATGGGACCTAATGAAACTTAAAAGCTTTTGCACTACAAAGGAAACTATAAGCAAGGTGAAAAGACAGCCCTCAGATTGGGAGAAAATAATAGCAAATGAAGCAACAGACAAAGGATTAATCTCAAAAATATACAAGCAACTCCTGCAGCTCAATTCCAGAAAAATAAATGACCCAATCAAAAAATGGGCCAAAGAACTAAACAGACATTTCTCCAAAGAAGACATACAGATGGCTAACAAACACATGAAAAGATGCTCAACATCACTCATTATTAGAGAAATGCAAATCAAAACCACAATGAGGTACCATTACACGCCAGTCAGGATGGCTGCTATCCAAAAGTCTACAAGCAATAAATGCTGGAGAGGGTGTGGAGAAAAGGGAACCCTCTTACACTGTTGGTGGGAATGCAAACTAGTACAGCCACTATGGAAACAGTGTGGAGATTTCTTAAAAAACTGGAAATAGAACTGCCATATGACCCAGCAATCCCACTTCTGGGCATACACACTGAGGAAACCAGATCTGAAAGAGACACGTGCACCCCAATGTTCATCGCAGCACTGTTTATAATAGCCAGGACATGGAAGCAACCTAGATGCCCATCAGCAGATGAATGGATAAGGAAGCTGTGGTACATATACACCATGGAATATTACTCAGCCATTAAAAAGAATTCATTTGAATCAGTCCTAATGAGATGGATGAAACTGGAGCCCATTATACAGAGTGAAGTAAGCCAGAAAGATAAAGAACATTACAGCATACTAACACATATATATGGAATTTAGAAAGATGGTAACGATAACCCTATATGCAAAACAGAAAAAGAGACACAGAAATACAGAACAGACTTTTGAACTCTGTGGGAGAGGGTGAGGGTGGGATGTTTCAAAAGAACAGCATGTATACTATCTATGGTGAAACAGATCACCAGCCCAGGTGGGATGCATGAGACAAGTGCTCGGGGCTGGTGCACTGGGAAGACCCAGAGGAATCGGATGGAGAGGGAGGAGGGAGGGGGGATCGGGATGGGGAATAAGTGTAAATCTATGGCTGATTCATATCAATGTATGACAAAACCCACTGAAATGTTGTGAAGTAATTAGCCTCCAACTAATAAAAAAAAAGAAAATAAAAATGTAACAGGTCATGGTAGCTACTCACTTTCTATTGAAATTTTAAAAACGGCTGACTAGAGAGGTATCTGGCACATATCAGAGAAACAAAGACTAACATTCCATAATATTTCACAAAACACATTCACATCAGTATTTCACTTAATCCTTCCCCAAACCAGGCAAGGTACATATTATCTTGCAGATAATTTTCCTAAAGTTGTTAAGTCACTAAGGCTAACAAGGGTTAAAGCCAGAATTCTAACCAAGCATATTGAAACTAAATTCTATTCTTTTGCTATTATATTACTATAGGAGAGTGCTCCTGAACAAAAATCAATATTATAAAATGATAAATCTTAAAAAGATAAAACCTAGTCTCAAGTTTCTCACTAGCCACCTCTCCCAGGCAATTCATCAGTAGTAAATGAAATAAACAATGAAATCAGTCATAATAAAAGTAGACTTGAACAATCAAGTGGGTAGATTATGGATATGTGATAAGTGGCATGAACTGAACAGGGCTTCCCTGGTGGCTCAGTGGTAAAGAATCCACCTGCCAAGGCAGGAAATGTAGGAGGCACGGGTTTGATCCCTGGGTCAGGAAGATCCCCTGGAGTAGGAAATGGCAGCCCACTCCAGTAGTCTTGCCTGGAAAATCCCATGGACAGAGGAGTCTGGCAGACTATGGTCTATGAGGTCACAAAAGAAACAGACACGACTTAGCAACTCAAAAACAGTAACATGAAATCAACAAGTTCTTTTGGCAAGGAAATTAACTTACCATTAGTCTTCCTGCTGAAGGCACTAATCATCATGTATAATATTTATGCCTTTGGATAACCCGAACTAAGCAATTCTGCTGTGAGTCTTTACTGTGGACTGAATTTACTGTCCATATAATAGACACACTTTCATTCGTATACCTAAAGTATAACCCCAAGATATCACAATAAGTGTGTCCAGGAAGAAATATACTTCAGTGTTTGCTTTTATGCTCATTTATTAAATCATTAAATATTGTACATCCTAGAGATAAGTAACACTAACTTTAAAACTAGTAACCTATTAGTTCTGCATAAATGTTGGACAAAGGCTACACTGTTTCATTAGACTGTTGAATGTTTAAGTCTGAAAGGAAAGAAATTTTGTGTTTCAGGGATGAGCTGGACTAAAATTGCTTTTATAGCATAATTTGGCAGCCAGATTGTCTCTTTTGTGACACTGCAGAGCACCTGGTAGAGAGAAAACCCTGACCCCAGAACTGAAAGGGAAATTGAAAACGAAGACATCTGGTCTCCCTCGTGACAGCCACACTCTGCCTTGCTCCCACTTGCCTTGTCCTCACAATGTGTTCTGAGAATTACATCAGAGCCCCAGCTCTCTGGAACCCAAATTCAAAACTCTAAATTCCTGTGGAGAACCCCAGGCTTCAAACAAAGTTTCTAACACTGTTATGTCAAAGAGAAGCTGTTTCTAATCTAGTACATCTCACAAACAACATTCCTTTTATGCAGTGCTGGTGAAGTGCCAAATTCTGAACTTGTGCCTACTGTTTTTGCAACATACAAAACCAGATTTTGTGATGGGAGAAAGGTTTCTTTTACTTTTGCCATCATTTAGGATATTTAGCCTTAACTAAATTTCCTAAAATTCTTCATTTCTCTAAGTTTTCTGATGTCTCTTTCCTATCCCACCTCCAACATGATATAGAGAAAGAGCATTAAACTAACAGTCAAGAGTACTGAATTCTGACATCTCATCTTCCTTTAAATAGCTGTGCAACCTTGGAAATCACTTAACTTCTCTGGGCCTCTTTTTTTTCCAGTGCAAAATGAGAGATCAGACTCATGGCTTTCAAGCTATTCTACCTGCACTACAGAGGCCAGGGTTCTGGAAACAGCAGAGTACTCTCTACCAAAAAGGAGGAGGAGGGGGAGGAAAAGAAAAGGAGAAGGAAGAGAAAGGGAGGAGAGAAATGATGAAGACATAGAGCAGAAGGAAATTTATTCTACTTAAGGAATCCATCTATTGTTTTATTTTTCCTATAGATTAAGGCTCTTCATGAGACTTTGCATAAGATGTTTTTTTTTTGACACTATAAAACAGTAGTTCTTTGCTAAAAGAGGTTAAAATGATCTCTGGGTTTCTTTACAGCTCTAAAATTCTGTTAATGATCATGACAGCTACCTTTCACTACAATTCATTTAGTGTCTCCCATGTGCCAGCTCCTTTTCATCCATCATTTTTATCTAATCCTCATGACAACTCTGCAAAGTATTTATTATTCTATTTCCTTTCCTGTGGCTTACAGCTTATTAGGGAAGGAACCAGGATTTACACCAGTATCTGTCACACCTAAAGACCATGTATTTTCCATTCCCACTATAGGATTCCATGATTGATGTTAAATTAAAAATCTTTAAGAAAATTACTTAGAATATTAACAGAGTGTGATAGGCAGAATAATGACTCCTCAAAGATGTCCATATCCTAATCCCCAGAACTTGAAAAAGGGACTTCACAGATGTGATAAGCTAAAGAACCTGAGATGGGAAAATTATTCTAGGCTATCAACATGGGTCCCATAATCACAACTACTCTTACAAGAGTAGAAAAAGACAGAAGAGTAAGAAAAGGAAATATGATGATGGAAGCAGAGAACCAGAATAATGAAGCATGAGAGAGATTGGACCAACCTTTGCTGGCTTAGAAGATAGAAAAGTGATGCCATGAGCCAAGAATGAGGGTAGCCTCTAGAAACTGGAAACATTCTCCCCTTGAACCTCCCGAAAAAAACACAGATCTGCCAACACATTGATTTTAGCTTAGCAAGATAACTTTGGACTTCTGACCTTCAGAACTGTAAGATAATAAGTTTCTATTATCCAAGCCACTAGGTTTGCGGTAACTTGTTAGAACAGCAAGAGGAAACTAATACACAGGGCACTACTGAGTGGTTGTCTGTAATTTTCCTTAGAGGACTTCAGTACAGATGGTGTGATATCAGTATCACATGATGCCACATTATTAGGCTGGTTACAAGCCAGGCACAATTAGATGCTCTAATCAGGAACTTGTACTCCACAGAAGGCCAGCTAGCTTTACACCCTTAAAGCCACACTCCCGAGGTAATGTGACCACTCCTCCTGTTACCAATTTCACTGATTATCAGCAGATGTTTTATTAGTTTCCATACTTCATATCAAAAAAAAAAAAAAATTGGAGACGGAAATGGCAACCCACTCCAGTATTCTTGCTTAGGAAATGCCATGGACAAACTCTGAGCCTGGTGGGCTGCAGTACATGGGGTCGCAAAGAGTCAGACACAACTTAGCAACTGAGCACATGTCCAAAAAGTAGGATCTTATAGGTGAAATCAGAGGCTTGTTAGTTAGCAGAGTGAATGTGAGAAATACATCGTCCCTTGGTGAATATACAAAGAATACAAGATATGTGGACTGGCTAAAACATTTTGGAAACATTCACCAACCTTGAATGAACAGAGTATAAGAATCTAGTGAGACTGTTAGCCTCACCTTCATGACGGTGCCTATGGCTTGATCTGTAAATGCCTCTATTATTAGAAAATTTTCGATTGACTAATAAAAAACCTAAAAGAATCAGAATTGCTGCCTCTAAATGTCATTGCAGGGCCTCCCTGGTGGCTCAGTGGTAAAGAATCTGCCTGCCAATGCAGGAGACACAGGTTCGGTCCCTGGTCCGAGAAGATCCCACATGCTGTGGCGCAACTAAGTCTGTGGGCCACAACTACTGAGACTGTGCTCTAGAACCCAGGAACCACAACTACTGAGCCCCCACACCACAGCTGCTGAAGCCCTCACGCCCTACAGCCCATGCTCTGCAACAAGAGAAGCCACCACAATGAGAAGCCCACACGCTGCAAAAAAGAGTAGCCCCCACTCGCCACAACTAGAGGAGAGCCCTCACAGCAACCGAGATCCAGCAGAGTCATAAATAAATATGTCTAAGATCCATTTTAAAAAATAAATGTCACTGCATCTGCCTTGAGAGAACCACTCTTGCAAGGTGGTATCAAAGCCCCAGAAAGATCAGAAACCTAGATCAGAAACATAGATCAGCACAGGATCTAAGAAACATTTTGTACTTGCTAGCTAGTAAAGATTTGCTTGACAAATGTCTATTTGTGTGACCTGGATTGATCTAAGATATATTTCACTTCAACAGCTATCATCCATCAATTCAAAGAAATCTAAAATCAGGGTACAATTAAATTAGTCTAGGTCAGTCAGTGACAAACAGGAGCTCCTTCCATTTGGAAAATATAAAACTCAGTCTTATTTATTTGCAGCAGTAAAGACATGTTCTATTATGAATGAGACCTGTGGTAATAAATGTGTAAGGCTATTGTTTATTAACAACAAGTACATTTCTGGGCTTTCCTTCACTAAATTGTATTTTAGGTGTTCCAGTGGAAGTGACACAATCTTCATGAGAGACTCCTCGGAAAATATCCCCCAAGCTATCTCCATGGCTGTTTGAGATCTTATTTGATAGGCCCCAATGAGGCCATCAGCCTTTGTCCAGTGTTCTCAGGGGAAATTTTCTATCTATTTCAGAAACATGAAAGGTTAAAAGCCCCCAAAAAGAAAAAAAATTGTCAAAAGCCTGCAGGGGGCGCTAAGGAAAAAAGAAGCAGCTAAGAGCTAATACAGAAAATTTGGCACATATGAAGATCTGCCAAATTTCAAAAGAACCACTTGTTCTACCTGTCTCGTGGATTCTCAGGGGGAAAAGTTAGATTGCAAACTCAAGCAAGATAAAAATATACTGGAGAGAGCCTTTCCCATGTGAAAGCACACTGATCTGTAAGAAAGGATGAAAGTAGACTAGATGATAGGGGACTTGATAAATCAGAGTTTTCACAGGTGTGAAAACCACCCTAGCCGATGTGTCACTGCAACATGCTGTTTCTTTATTCTCTGCATTATTTTGAGAGGAAGTTTCCAGGCAAAATGCTTCATGATGGCTACCAATAGGCCATATGGAAATAATAAACAAAACGTCTGTGTTTGCTTCCACACACGTGAACTAGTCTAAATGATTAGTTAACTTTCACAGACTTCTCAGTCACAAAGAAAAACTGTGGAGTCAGTCGTTTATTTTGCTTCATAGAATGTTAGGCTAGGGGGAAAAAGTCTTAAAATTCATCTGTTTCAGCCCTTTTATTTTACTAAGTAATAAACTTGCCCAAGATCAAAACAAAATGATTAGTACCAAAATGAAGTGATAGTTCTATATTACCATTGTTCTGTCATATCTGTCTGTTGTATTATTTGGATATTTTCCCTTTATTAATATATATAGAATTGATAGTGTATCTGGTAGCAGTCTATATAAGACTTCTTTCTTAATTTGTTGACACTTTAAATAAACAATAAATTACATTGTCATTGTTGAGATACTTTTACTTCTATTCGAATACTACATGCAAAAACAAAATAATAACAACAAATGCTACATGCAACATAATTTCCCACTATTTCCCACCTGCCTGACTTTGCCTATGATTTTCCATCTGCTTGGAACATCATTGATCCCATTCTCTGCCTGGCCAACTTTTATCCCCACAAAGACCTAGATCATTTGTCAGTCTCCATGCAAAGATTCCCTGAGTGCCCTGGGAAGAGCTGGTCACTTGTATTCCCTCTGTACATCCTCACATGGTGTTCATCATACAGGTTTTAAACACCTTTATGCATGTATATCTCTGACTCAATCATGAACTTCTTTAAGTCTGGGACTGTTACTAATCATTTTGTTTTCTGCCCACCCTCTGCCTTATTCCTTAGCATGTAGTACACTGTTGATTATCTAACAAGACCCCCAAAATAAATCACATTTTGGGAGGTAAAGAGACACATTTTAATGTCACTGTGTGTGTGTGAATGCACACGCTCACGTGTTCAGTTGTGTCCAACTCTTCACCACCTCGTGGACTATAGCCAATCAGGCTCCTCTGTCCATGAAATTTTCCAGGCAAGAACACTATAGTGGGTTGCCATTTCCCCCTCCAGGGGATCTTCCTGACCCAGGAATCAAACCTGCATCTCTTGTGTTTCCTATATTGGCAGGCAGATTCTTTACCACTGAGTCACCTGAGAAGCCCCATAATGTCATGATACAATGATCAATACTTTACATGGAAAAAAAATAATAAAATTAATTCATTATGTAACATGTTAGGAAAGGAAGTAAAATACAGACCCCGCCCCACAGAAGTCTAGTGGAGTCAAGAACACAAACATTTGTAATATGGGTGTCAAGACTAGAAAACCCTACTAGTTTCAGAACCTTTTTCCTGTTTGGTTTTCTCCTATTATTTTCACACTTTAACAGCAGAATTTAGTGGCTAATTTTTAAATTGGCTAGCCAATGATCTTCTTAAACAGAATATGAATTTAAGCAGTAGCTTACACATATGTAAACAGACATATATGAAATTAAACTGCTAATCAGTTGACCTTGAAATGGAAAGATTATGCTGGATTATCTGGGTGGGCCCAGTGTAGTTACTAGAAAGAATGACGCGGAAGAGTCAGAACTAGAGAAATGGCATCCTGAGAAGTACTTGATCAGTTAGTTTTGAAGATGAGGAATGGGGCTGTGAGCCCAAGAATGTGGGCATCCTCTTGAAGATAGAAATGACAAGAAAATGAATTCTTCCCTATTAATAGAAACTTCAAAAGGAATGCAGCCCTACTGACATCCTGATTTTAGCTCATCTATGCCCATTTGGACTTCAGATCGCCAGAACTGTAAGACAATAGATGTGTGCTGCTTACTCCACTAAATGCATAGCATTTGATATAGCAGCAATAGGAAATCACACAATGAGAATCTACTCATGTGAATGCAATCATGTATATAAGTGCTTCCATAACTGAATAAAAGGGAGTGGCACTTTTGGATGAGCACATTGCACAAGTCACTAAGATACCTTTAGGGTTTTTTTTTTTAATATTTATCAATTTCAGTTAAATCTTACTTATTTATGCCAATGCTTCTGATCTCCCTAGTGAGGATTAGTTTATAAAGCTAATAGAATGTCAATAGTATCAGGCATCACAAAACAATAATCAGGCACCCCACTGCTAAATCTCTGCAGAGATATGGAAAGGGAAATAATTTTTTTAAATAATTATGAGGTTACAAGATTTGGTAATAAAAGGAGTACCATACAAGGTCACATTATTAGTAATACATATTCTATTCTATAAAGAAACCATGTTCCAATGTGAGTTACTCTGATATGATAGTTTTCACAGATTTTTCCATATACATAACAAACTTAATAGAGAAAACTCAAACAACCTCAACAACTATGATATATTTCTTTATTCTATGTCCAGTGTCATAAAAATAGTCTCCAAAACTTTTTGAGAGTTTGTAACCATCCTGTCAAAATGGCATACTATTACTTCTTTTAACTGACAAATACATGTATGACCAGTTGTTCTTCAACTAGAATGCTTTGGCCTTGGCTCCCTAATCTACCTCATAACCTTGACCCACATCCAAGCACATAATTATCTGACACTGTGAAAGATAAGAATGATTGAGTCCTGACAGCACCATTTCTCTATCACTCTCTGGCACTAGGTCAGTCAGTAATAACAATTACTTTGATTTTCATGCTCTAGATTTTCAAGTTTCAGTTATGTTGATCAAAAAAATATTCATGCTCAACCCTCATCTTCCAAGTATGTCAAATATCACTAACAATTGGTATTTAAGTTTTGTATATGTCTTAGTCTATTTGGGTTGCTATAATAATATATCACTGGGTATCTTATAAAAACATAGATTTACTTCTCAGCAAGGTTGGAAGCTCTGGAGGCTAGAAACCTGAGATCGGGGTGTCAGCATCATTAGGTGAGGACCCTCTTCCAGGTTCCCTGCTTTTTGTTGTATTCTCCATGACCTGGTAGAATGGTCGAGAGAGCTCTAAGGGATCTCTTTTGTATGGATCCCAATCTCATTCATAAGGGATTAGTTCCCTCATGACCTAATAATCTATCAGAGGCCCCACTTCCTAATACCACGACATTAAGTATTTGGATTCCAACATTTGAATGGGGCGGGGTGGGGGGAACCCTAAGCATTCAGACTATAGTAACATACTAGCCAACATATAGCATTATCAACTTCACCCTCTCTGTTCTATCTCTACCCCAAGTCCTATTAGTCACTGTCAATTGTAAACAGCACTGTTTCTCAAGTTTAATACCCAAGTCGACTCCCAATACCAATGTTTAAGTTCAAGACGTTCTCTTCTCTTAATGCTAACCTTCCAATCCAGTCCATTGCCCATATCACCTCCAAAATCTTCCTTCTTTCTTTGAAAATTCTATTTGCTACCAGTTTCCTACAGAGCAATCATTAAATCCTTTATCAGAGCTTACATGATCTCCTCAGTAATGGCAACCTACTTTTCCAGTAGTATTTTATCCATTTTTCCCTACCTCCTATCCTCCAGCCAAATATCTCTTAAATAAGTCACATTCTTTCATGCTTTGGTGCCTCTGCACATAGTACATCATATTCAGGCATTCCCTGCCCAGCAAACTCCTGGCCTCTGTTTAGACTTGATTCAAATTGGACATCTTTGAGAGTTCAACCGTAGTTTCCCTAAGTATCAAACTCCTTCCTTGTGACTCCAGATTTCTGCATTATGCTAGCTATCACACTGAATTATAATTAACTTTTTACATATTGCCTTAATGAAATACAAATCCTTGACTTTAACTTAGCTTCTTTTCATTGACACTAAATAATTACCTTACAACTTCCTCTAGTTTTTGGAAAATATATAGGATATGTAATAGGATGCCCTATGGGAAGAATGCCAAGTCAAAAGTTAAATTTATATTTCTTTAGCATAGGAAGTGCCAATTATAGCTATAGTCTGTGTATGTGTGTGTGTGAAATAAAATTATATATAGGTCAAAAAAACCACTTTGGGATTACTAAAGATAGCATCTTTTGGAAAGTGGGCCTAGAGGAAGCTCATATAGAGGAGTGCAGTAATATGGTAGAAATGGTATTTGTTTTCAAGCACTGTTGTAAAAAATCACCACAAACTTGGTGACTTAAAACAACAGAAATTTATTTCTTCAGAGTTCTGGAGGCCAGAAGTTTGAAATCAGTTTCGCTGAGCCAAAATCAAGGTGTTAGCAGAGCAGCACTCCCTCCAAAAGATCTAGGGGAAATTTTGGCTTTCGATTCTTTCAGCTGCTAGTGGCTGCTGGCATTCCTTACCTCATGGTTACAACACTCCAATCACTGTTGCTATGGTTAGATTGCCTTCTTTTCTAGATGTGTCTTAATATCTCCCCCTCTCTTCCTCTTATATGGATACATGATACAATCTTGGATAATCCAAGATTATCTTTGTCAAGATTTTTAATTATATTTGCAAAGACATTTTTTCCCTACAATATTTGGTGGCCATTATTCAGCCTAATACAGAGGTGGATAACTTTGCATGATTAAAAAGAAGAGCAGGAAGATGTATTGTCAACAAAAAATGGCAGAGTAGGAAAATCCAAAATTCCATCCCTTACAAAACATTACTGTTCATAATCACCTTGTTTGGATCTCTGGAAACTAATCAAAAACTTACAACAACCAGGGAAATACTTAGGGAAGAAAGAAGCTGCCAAACTGCAGTACTTAAGAATTCTCTGTCAAAGAAAGAATATTTGAAATATGGTTGAAATGGCCCACATTTGATAAAAGACATGAATCTGCACATTTAAGGAGCTCAATGAATTCCGCTCAGGATAAATCTTCAAAGAGATTCATGCCTAGACACATTATAATAAAACTACCAAAGGAAAAGATAAAAAGAGGATCTTCAAACCAGCCAGAGGTAAGGAATTCATTACATTCAAGGAATTCTCAATAAGGTTAACAACCAATTTCTTCTAGAAGCAAAGGAGACCAGAAGGGAATAAGATGGCATTTTTAAGAGCTGAAGCTAGCAAACAAATGTATCACTTCTATACACAGCAAAGTTATCCTTTAAAAATAAAGAAATTAAAACATCCCCAGAAAAATAAAGACTGAGGAAGTTCATTAATAGTAGAGCTTTTCTGTAAGAAATGCTAATGATAGCCCTTTAAGCTGATATGAAACGCTACAAGACTGAATCAGTAACAAAAACCAATCAACAAAGAAAAGCAGACTCACAGACTTAGAGAATGAACTTATGGTTACCAGACGGGGCAGGGGCAGGGATAGACTGAGAGTTTGGGATTTACATGTACACACTGCTATATTTAAAATAGATAATCAATAAAAACCTACCATATAGCACAGGGAATTCTTCTCAGTGTTCTGTAATAACATAAATGGGAAAAGAATTTGAAAAAGAACAGATACATGTATATGTATAATTTAATCACTTTGCTATATACCTGAAACTAACACAACATTGTTAATCAATGATACTCCAATATAAAATAAAATAAAATAATAGAAAATGGTGATGTACAACTGTATATCCACATGCAAAAGAATGAAGTTAGGCCCTTACCTCACACCATACATAGAAATTCACTCAAAATGGATCAAAGACCTAAACGTAAGAGTTAAAACTATAAAACTCTTAGAAGAAAACATGTGAGTAAATCTTCATTGCCTTGAATTTGAAAATGGTTCCTTAGATATGATACCAAAAGAACAACGCAAAAAAGAAATATAATAAACTGAACTTCATCAAAATTAAAAATATTTATTCATCAAAGGATACTACTAAGAATGTAAAGAGATAGCCCATAGAATAGGAGGAAATATTTGTAAGCAATATAGCTGATAAGGATCTAGTGACCAAGTATATATTAAGAATTATTACACCTCAACAACAAAAGGCAAACAATCCAATTAAAAATTGGACAAAGGAATTGAGTAGACATCTCTGCAAATAAGATATACAAATTGACAAGAAGTACATGAAAAGATGCCCAGCATCATTAGTCATTAGATTAATGCAAGTCAAAACTTCAATGAAATACCATTTTCAACACTAGAATTACTAATATTAAAGATGGAAAATATTTGGCTGAGTATTTGGAAAATTTGGAGCACTCATATTTTGAACTGAAAAAGCTTACAGAAAGGACTCTAACACCTTGGGACATTGCATGATACTGCGCAAGGGTCTTACAACAAAGTATAATACTGAGGGAATATCTTTCCCACTAGTCCTTGTCCAATGCTCATGGGAGCAGCTGGACAAAGGATTCAATTTCTGCCATTGTGCTCCTGGCCTCAACTTTGACTGGTTTCAGCAGAAGTCTTCCTTGGCTCATGTCTGCTGGAGAGACTCAACTGCCGCCACCACCATGAATAGCCTTATACTTTCCACTGGAGATATTTATCTACTGTGATGGTAACCCACTCTGTATTCTTGCCTGGGAAATCCCTTGGACAGAGGAGCCTGGTGGGCTACAGTCCATGGGGTCACAAAAAGTCAGGCACAGCTTAGCAACTAAACAACAACAACAATATTTTTGATCTGTCCAGAAAGTGGTGCCCCGCAGCACTGACCCCTCCAACCAAAGCTCTCTCATCTTTATCCAACATAACACTGGGGATGTAAGAAGCCTAGCCTCCAAAAGATTAGATTATTGTAAGGCGAATGTTCTAGCACTCATGGCTGACTCCACTATAAACCAGGATTCACCAAGGGATTCAAGTCACTACAATTACTCTGTCACCAAAAAAAAAAAAAAGTTAAAAAGCAAGACTCAGTGTCTCCTCCAAGATATTCAAATAAAAGGGGCCCCTGAGTAAACTGAATTTTTGGATTTCGTTCTTTTCCCGAGTGGTCAAGCTCTCTGGAAACTGAAAAGCGTTGTTATGCTTAGACTGTGTAGAATCACACCAAGTGATAGGAAAGAGTCAAATTCCTTTTTCACTTTCTGTTCTTCAAATGGCTGAACCTATCGCTTTGTGTAAGCATGTATCTTTCCTTTAACAAAAGTTGTTTATGAGAACGTCACATCTTATATGGACTGCTTTGCAGCATCTGCAGCCACCAAGGTCCAGGTGCTCTGAACGTTAACCACAGCTAGAGAAACAGAAAGTCAGGAAAAGGTTAAGATAAGCCTTTGGCACCTTTTGTGCCCTTTGCCATCAGTTCTGTAAAAACTGATATGACCGACAATTTCTCTTCCTGGAAAGATGGAGAAAATAATACAGAGAAGGTCACAGAAATAGTTCAGTATGAGGCTTGCCCATATGTCATCATTCTCATCCCCTAGGGAATCTAACTGAGGAGATTAAGAGCATATTCTCCTGAATTCAGAAATACCTTCACATGCCAACTAACTCGTTTTTACTATTTTTCCCTCTCTCCTTCCCTGGGGCAAACTAAGGGTGTTTTATTTTGGTTTGCTTTGCTGTCCTTCTTGCTGTTGGTAGTAGCAATGAAAAGGAAATGTGGAAGTAATTTGAAAATAATTTGGATACTTTTCTCTGAATCTAATACAAGGACTAAGATATTATCTCAAAGCCAGTTACACGCACAACAATTACCTGGGATACTTGCTAATACTGTAGATTTCAGGGCTTTGTTCCAGGCCTATTAGTAATATCTCTGTGTATCAGATTTTAGAATCTACATATTTGCCCTGATTCGTGTTACATAATAGTCTGAAGCAAAAACAAAAGGCATAAAAGATGTTCTCAGAGAGACCTTTTTTTTTTCCATTCTCCAAAGCATTGGTAAACAAGCTCCTAGAAGGCATAGGCCATGTATTTATTATTTAGCGGCCACTCACTCCTCAGTCTATCATCCAAACTACTTTTGTTAAGCACCAGTCATTGGATTAGATGCTAACTAAACAAAGCAGATTAAACATAACAGACATTCAATAAAATTTTGTTGAATAAATAAGTGATGAATGAAAAAACTGAACCTAATAGGTAAAATTTTGGAAATGGTTTTTCCCTGTGTTGGGAAGCCAACACTTCTAGTCAGTGATTTATTTTATTAGACATCATTCAAAATTGTTATGATGAGTCAAAATAGTGATTTCATAAGAACATATATCCCAAATCTTAAAATACTTCTCTCTAATGTCTAAGTGGAAATGAGCATTTATGAAATTGGTTATCATTCCACACACTTGACAAAGACAATGCTAAATAGCACTGTTCTTTACATTGTAGAAGGTAAATTTTACTCACTCAGAGATCCTTATCTAGTATCTGAGTAGCAAAAACAACCTACATACACATTTCCAAAAGTCATCCTCAGGGAAGCAGTGCCCTCTTCTCCATCCTACTTGCAATGAGAACCATACGTCTATGAGTTAAACATAACAAAAAAAAAAAATTCTTCCACACACAGTGCATAACTTATCTAATCCATGAATTTCTAGAAAGTACCAAGCAAATTGATTCACTTAAATGGAGCACAGTATTTGAAGAAAATCTGTAGCAAATCCTTCTATAATAAAGAACATAAATATTTACTGAGCATTTATTATGTGCCAGGTATTAAGCTAAGTGCTTTATATGCATTATCTCATTGAATGCTCCAAACCTCTCAGTGAAGTAAGCAATATGATTCAATCCAGTTTACTGATGTGCAAATTTAAGAAATTAGATAACTTGCCCAAAAGTCCAATGAGAAAAGAAAGAAGCCAGAATTTAAACCCAAATCTGTCTGCTATTGAGTACTGGCTCTTAATCATTTGGGTTTTTTACAACTAGTTTTCTTTAATGAAATATATCCACTAATTATTATCTATGTTTCACTTAATAGAAAAATAAATCTTTTAAGATTAAATAGCCTTCTGCTATTCAATAGAGTATGAGCTAAATAAATGTTAATTCCCTTCTTCCCATTTGGGAAAGATTTGTTTGAATGCTGCTTTCTGAAAAAGGTAAGTCCTGAACTATTGAAAAGGTAGTTTGGTTAATGCAACAGAAGGGGTGAACAGAACTTGGTGATGGAAATACCCTCTTACAATAATTTTCATTAATTCATCTGGAAGACATATTATTACTGAACTACTTTATCACTGCAACAATTTTCTTATAAATGGCTATGGGTTTATTGTCATAGTTATTTGAATTTTACTATGTATGTTGAAAGGGGCAGGATGAGGGCAGGGCACAAGGTTGGGAGAGATCCAATCAGCACAGTTGTCTTTCTGAATGGTGTGCAGCCACCTGCATCCATTTGCTTCTAAAAAGTACTCCCAAATGTATTTCATCCAGTTGCCTGTTTCTCTGGTGATTTACTGTTTGACTTTCTAGGAGAGGTTTAAATTATAAGCACAATTTTAAAAATAGTATCTGTTTATATGAAGGGAACACACAGTAAAGTCACTGTTGCAGATAAAATCTTTAATATATTACCTATTAATGTTCCTTGAGGATTGTCTTGGAAAATTTTTAAGCTGTGACCATCTTCCCAAAGTTGTCTCAAAAAAAACAAACCTTCTGTAATTGCTTCTCTCACCATCAGATGATGACTTCACAAAGAAGTAAAGAACGATTTCCCTGCATTCATTCATTTTACAAATACTTATCTAAAATCTGCAGTGTCCCAGGCACTGTGTTAGGTGTTGGGAATACAGTGGTGAATATAATGAACATACATACTACCCATGTTTCCAGAGAATTTGCCAATCTGAACAATGTCACCTAGGCAAAAAATTTCTTTCAGCAAATAAACTCAGCCAAGCAATCTAAGAGACAGCTCTATGCTTTCCAAAGGCTCTTTCCCACAAGATTTTTGTAAAGCATTCCCAACACTATTATTATCAGAACAAACTATCCACCCAAAAGTCAACTAAAACAGAAGAGGAAAGTCTCCCTCTAACTGACCCTGAACTCCAAAGTCAGGCCAAATGGTTGTCAGATGGATAACAGGCTGTAAAGATGAATCACTTGATTTGACTCAAGACACTGAGTCATTCTTACTGTAACAAGTCATTCTATAATATCATATTTCTTAGTCTACCCCAGGTCTATAATAATACCACTACTTTGCCAATTTAAATTGTTTAAAGACACAGTATTAAGTCAAATTCTTCTCAAGAAATTAGTCACTTTAGAGCAATTACTTGAAATTTTCCATGGTGTAGATTAAGCCCAAGTTATCCCTTCTCTAACTCTGGTTTCCTTCCTCTTGCTGTTCCCTAAATAAAAACACATAAACATTCTCCCCATGGTGTATTCAGTTTTCTCCTCTTTTTCCTCACTCTCAAGCTGCTCCATGCCTACAGTTTCAACAACCACCCTTGAGAGATGATTCTTGGCTTGATATCACTCATCAGTCTGCTCCTCCTGAGAACAGTGTGACTGCCCCAGAAACAGGCTGAATCAGAAGGCACTTGATCCTGAACTGCTTGCTATCTAGGAGCTTGGATGGGGATGCAGCACGGGAACGGTTTAAGCCAAGCTTATGTTCAGTGGGCACAGATAGGGGTGGAACAAACCACAGACAGGAATCAGTAAGAAATTATGATGAACTAACAAGATTCATGATTCAGTAAGCAGGCAAGATGGACTACGGTTGGTCTGCACTGGAAGCTGAAGCTAGGATTAGGGTTCAATTGCAGTGAGTACAATTGCCCATTTCTCTTTCCCTACCCTTCCTTTCCTAAGTCTGTTCTAAAGCCATTAGTAGGGGCATAAAAATACAGCAATTTGCTGAAAGCAGGAGGCTGTGGTTGTTCAGTCACTAAGTCAGTCTGACTCTTCTGTGACTCTGTGGACTATAGACCTCCAGCTTCCTCTATGAGATTTCTCAGGCAAGAATACTGGAGTGGGTTGCCATTTCCCTCGCCAGGGGATCTTCCTGACCCAGGGATCGAACCACAGTCTCCTGTGTCTCCTAGGTCTCCTGCATTGTAGGCAGATTCTTTACCTGCTGAGCCATCGGGGAAGCTCCACTTTTCTTTTCTGCTTTCAAATTTTCTCTTTGTCTTCGACGTTTGAGAATTTGATTGTCTCAGTGTTTTGTTTTTTGTTTGTTTGCTTGCTTTTTTTTTTTTTAATTCATCTTATTGTAGTCCTTTATACTTTCTGGATCTAGATGTCCATTTCCTTCCCCAGATTTGTGAAGTTTCCAGTCAAGATTTAATTTTTTTTTTTAATCAGAAAGATTCTCTTTCTTTCTCTCTCTCTTCCTTCTTCTGGGACTCCCACAATGCATATATTAATCCTATTGATGTTGTTCCATAAGACCCTTAAACTTTCCCACTTTCTTTTTTTTTTTTTTTTTTTGGCTCCTCTGACTGGATGATTTCCAATAACAATCTTCGAGTTTACTGAAGTAAACTTGTCAAGTCTGCCACTGAAGCTCTGTAGTGAATTTTTCAGCTAAGTTATTGTATTCTTTAGGTCCATGATTTCTGTTTGGTGTGTTTTTACATTTTTGTTGGTATCTCTTTGTTAAAATTCTTATTTTCTCTATGCATTGTTCTCCTGACCTTGGTGAGCATCTTTATGATGGTTATTTTGAATTCTCCGTCAGGTAAACAATATATCTCCATTTCATTAGGATCACCTTGTGGAGATTTATCTTGTTCCTTTACTTGAAATATATTTGCCTACTTCTTCATCTTGCTTGATTCTCTGTATTCGTGTCAGTGCATTAGACAAATCAGCCACCTACCCTTGTTTCCACAGATTGGCTTCATTCAGGGAAAGACCACCACCAGTCAGCCTGTCCAGAGATTTCAGGGGCCTCTCAAATCTTCTTGCTTGTCCAATCCATTTTCTTTGTTTTTTCTTTTGCAACCCCCAAGCATCCAGTATACCAAAATAAGTCAGATGGAAGCTGGTTCCTCAGACAGCTCTCAGAAAACTTGGATCATTGAACACCGCATCCAACTTTTTCCCATCTCAAACAGAAGTTGGGTCTGAGGCTTTTCATCCACTCATTCTGTACTGAGCCAGGGGAGGGGCTATGATTACTTCCAAACCTCTTTCTCAGTTCAGTTCAGTTCAGTCACTCAGTCATGTCCAACTCTTTGCAACCCCAAAGACTGCGGCACACCAGGCCTCCCTGTCCATCACCAACTCCCAGAGTTTACTCAAACTCATGTCCATTGAGTTAGTGATGCCATCCAACCATCTCATCCTCTTGTCGTCCCCTTTTCCTCCTGCCTTCAATCTTTCCCAGCATCAGGGTCTTTTCAAACCTCTATTTATGTTCTCACTAATCCCTGGTTGGCTAGACTTTCCTTGTTTCTCTTTGTATTCTGAGTCATTAAAGTCTGAAAGAAGCCAGTCTTCTGTGTATCTCCCATAAAAGTTGAGGCGTTAGACAGATGAACCCACTCTTTCCCTCCCTAAGAAGATGCTGGGAGCTAGGAATGTCCCTCCACTCATTCTGCTTCAGCTAAAGGAAGAGCTATAGTGACTATTAGCCCTAGTCAACATCTTTATTCTATAGGCAATTAGATTGTGCTGGTCCCGTCAGCACTCTCAGATTGGAAAAACAGAAGTCAGTCTCCTAGGGAGACCTCACAGAACACTTGGAGAACTGGACATTTGGACCAATTCTCTCCCTCCCCTTGAGAGAAGCTGAAGATTGAGATGGGGGATTTCCTCACAGTTGTATGACACTGTGCTAGAGACTGAGATTCCAGCAGGAAGGTATCTTGAACCTCCTGTTGGCTTCTTTGAGTCTAGTTTTATGTTTTCCTGAAGTCAGTTAGCTTCTGGATTTCTCAACAAGGAATTTCTCCATGAGCTATTGCTGAATTTGTCCATTAATTGTTTCCTTTCCAGAGGGGAAAGGAAAGTCCACGGCTCCCTGCTCCATCATCTTTCTAATGTCCCTGAATTCACTTTTAATGATAAGGAGGAGACGATTCTACATCTGTTAGTCATAGAGTCTTTAGTCTTGGTCATAGCACCTCAGATTAGTAGATTTTAATTACCATTCCACTCAACTATGCATTCTGCACTTGAGTTCCAGTGGCAGCTGAGAAGCTACTGAGAATTACCCACATTATGTGATAATGGAAGGAAAAAATTAAGGCAGAGTTGTGGTCAGGATAGGGTTAGAGTTAGGTATTAACTAACAAGATAATCAGGATCTCAGTACTGATATTTTCAGGAAATGGAATATTTGAGCATAATTTTACACTGGAAAGAGTACAGTATTGGGGAGAACTTGGCTGAAGAAAGATGAAAGAAATGGAACAATTTCTTTCCCAGGCAATAGCAACAACAAAAAAAAACTAGATGTGCTAACTTGTGCACTTGCTTTGTGCCACATACCATGCACTACATGTACGTTACCTCATTACCTCTTATATCAAGACTA
The DNA here is from genome assembly GCF_019320065.1 of Cervus canadensis. Classification (NCBI taxonomy): domain Eukaryota; kingdom Metazoa; phylum Chordata; class Mammalia; order Artiodactyla; family Cervidae; genus Cervus; species Cervus canadensis. The sequence continues at coordinate 62,803,761 of NC_057387.1, forward strand.
TGTGGTAAATACTCTTATTACTCCCAATATACAACAAAGGATACCTAAGCTCAGACAGAGTAAGCAATCTCCCTAAAATCACACACCTAACAACTGAAGAACTAAGATGGTCAATCTGACTCCAGATCCCTTGCTTTTGACCACTTCCATGCTTTCCCTAAGGAAAGAAAGATGATAAAAATGGATTCAATTTCAGCCATAAATAGAAGAATACTGAGAAAATGTTTACGTGATGGCCCTGATGTTCTGAATAAACGTAGAAGAAACATCTGCTCATGGAGGAACAAGGATGAGGCTGTGGACTGAAAAAAAAAGAGAGAGAGAGCAGACACTTAAAAAACTCATATAAGACTAGAAGAGGAACCCTGCTACGGATTAATGAAGGAATTTCTAAGCATCATCAGAAGCCCCACTGAGTTTGGAACACTTGCAGTGGTAATAGCACCATCAATGTGGTTATGCAACTTTCTTCGGCATTTCTCAGAAAGCGAGAGGCAGAACCAAGAAGGCAGATCACTGATCCATAGCAGAGGGCCTGACAAAGGGGTGAAAGGAGCAGTAAAGGTCTTAAGGGAATTAAGGCTGACTGTGAGAAGAGTTGAAATAATCCATTAGTGGGTCCAGGCCAGATTGGAAGGGAAGCAAATCTAATGAATATCCGTGAGTCAAACAGTAAGAATGAGAGTCACTTTCTTTTCAGTATGTAAGGAACCTTTACATTTACCTTAAACATTTATTTTAAATCCATAATTATATAAAGAAAATGTATCCTAGTTGAAAGCTACCTTACATTTCATTCTTTAGTTGAAATATTCTTTAATTACTAAGTACACTAGATCAAGAATCAAGAGACATGAAACTAGACCAATGTTATACTAATGAACTACATAAACTACATAATCAATTAAGTCAGTCACCTTGTGTCTCAGTTTTAACTGAAAAAGGAAGAAAATTATATATAATGATCTAATATCCTGTTTCATTTCTTCTTTTCATTTCATGATGAACATTACAGAAATTTCCAAGTTAGTTCTCTAACCTTACCATAATTAGAAACTGACTTTCCCAAGTACACATTAAGATAAAACATTTTTAAGCGAAAGGTTTGCACATCTTTCAACACCAACAGAATAGTTTCAATAACCACACAGTGAAATGATACACAAAATGCAATAGCAACCATTAACTTCTCAACACCTCCATCTGCCGGGTCTCAAAAGTCTTAAAATAGAATGATAATCCATACAGCAACATAGAAAGACAACTCCTAGTTTTAAAGCCAATTAAACTAGGTTTCAATCAGCCTGCAATTATTACTTTCCAATTATTTATTTTTGCTTTCTTTCAGTTTCTTCTTCCTCTTTCCATCTTTCCTTTACATCTTACAGTTCTTATCTAGAGCTATAGGCATTTACTAAATGTTTTTTATTTTTTCTTCTAGTTTTATTGAGGTTTATACAGCACTGTATAAGTTTAAGGTGTACATAAACTCATATTCCTCATGAAATGATTACCACAATAACGTTAGTGAACATTCATCATTTCACATAAATACAAAAGAAAAAAAAAAGAAAAATACATTTTTCCTTGTGAGTAGAACTCTTAGGACTTGCTCTCTTAAAATCTCTCATATAAGATATATCAGTATCAATTACGTTAATCATGTTATACATTATATCCTTAGAATTTTTTTATCTAATAACTGTCTTACACCACTATTTTAACTACCAGTGTACAACACAGTGATTCTATATTTCTATACATTACAAAATGTACAGATATTTTTAAATTCAGAATTATTTTAAGCTTGGAGTCAACTGATTTCTTAAAATGAGTGCTCACTAAGTCTAGAGCTTCCTGGTCTGTGCTGGATACAGAGAGAGAAATACATTCCTGGGAATACATTTAAGGGCCCTTCAGCATTCCCTCATAAATTTGAAATAAGTTATGCATATTCTAAAATGTCTACAAAATACCATAAAATTAACATTAGTTCTCTCTCCAATCCTTCATGCAAGGTACAATAGAATGCTCTCTCTGTAAGTGTGGAGATTTACACACGAGACTGATGTATCTCTTAACGGATATGCTGGGAAGCGTCCACATAGTCAGTGCTGCCACTAGTGGACGGTCAAGAGAAGTACTTTCTAATTACAAACTGGATTAAAATGTTGAGAAGCAAAATAGGTTTTACAATTAGGAAAAAAGCAACTCTGTGAGGAAATGCTTATAAGTTGATTCATTTAGTCAACAAGTGTTATGTAGGTTTCTTCTCTATGTAAAAGACTGTGTTTAGCATTGAGGATGTAAGTCAAAGTTCTGCTCTCAAAAAAGATATCAAGAAAATCATTGTAGCATTCTCATGGACCTAAGCATGTTTTGATTACTGTTCCAGGAGTCCCAACTTGGAAACTCAAGTTATGTTGACTTTATGATTCAACTGTGTATAAAAAATTAGGTGGTGGTACACTGGGAAGACCCAGAGGAATCGGGTGGAGAGGGAGGTGGGAGGGGGGATCGCGATGGGGAATAAGTGTAAATCTATGGCTGATTCATATCAATGTATGACAAAACCCACTGAAATGTTGTGAAGTAATTAGCCTCCAACTAATAAAAAAATTAAAAAAAAAAAATTAGGTGGACCCAGCAGAATTCTATTTACACTGGAGGTGCAGAAGCCTTCTAGAGAAAAACTCATCCTCATCCCAAGTTACCACCAAAAGTGGTCCAGGGATTTTTTTTCCAGTTTTCTTGGGAAGTAATTGACACACATCAGTGTACAAGTTTAAAATGCAAACCATAATGGTGTGACTTACAAATATCATGAATTGGTTACCACGGTAAGTTTTGTTAACACCCTTAATCTCATATAGATACAATGGAAAGAAAAGGAAAAAATATTTTCTTTGTGATGAGAAGTCTTAGAATATACTCTCTTAACAATTTTCATGTTATCATACAACCATGTTAACTACAGTCATTATGTTTATATTCTGAGTACTTATATATCTTGTAACTATAAGTTTGTAATTTTTGGCCATCTTCCTCCAGTTCTCATCCTCCCCCCCCCCCCCCCACCTCTGATAACCACAAATCAAATCTCTTTTCCTATCAGTCTAATTTGGGGAGAGGGGATGTTGCTATTTTTTTTTGTTTGTTTTTTGCTTGTTTAGATTCCACATGAAAGTAAAATCATATAGTATTTGTCTTTCTCTATCTGACTTCTCTTACCTATAATACTGCTCTCAAGCTCTATGATCTAGGGATACTGATTCAGGGATGGGGGAGTATAACTTTGAATTTATAACTGAGCTTATCATCAGGCTCAGACCATACAGATTAAAACCTGAGTTTCTGGGGAGGGGAAGGGAGGCTGTGAAAAAAAGAGCAATTAATATGTAAAAGAGCTATTTCACTGAAATCTCATTGAGATATTTTGAGATAAAAGTGACACTGAGTCAATTATGAGGAAAAAAAAATAGCCTGTTGATATCCTTGCACAAATATACACATTTTTAACCCAGTTTCCACTGAATAGTATGTGTTCCATAAACACATGTAAATGGATGAATATCGAGTTCTTTCTTTTACGTTTTATCAACCCTGGAAAATATGAGTAAGACAGACTTTGACCTTTGAAAGACTAATTGTAGTTATCACTGTAGAAAAAAATGTATATGAAAATAGTTACAGAATCACAAAGCCAGGAGAAACTCACATAGCTGGTGGGCTCCAAGAGCTAGAGTGGGCTTCAAGAGATGAATTAAGAGCTGAGTGATAAAGGGTAAGGAAAAGATCAGAAGGGCAGAAAATGTAGCCAGGAAAGGGAAGAACACAAACAAGAGACCTGAAAAGTTTGATGAATTAGGAGCAATAATAACTTACTAATGAATTCAGAGGATTAGGACGACCTTCTATTTTGGTGAAAAAGAATAGAAAAAATACTGGAAATGATAATTCCCTTTCTTATTTTTCCCCTCACTGTCTGGATATATTTTATGTCATGCCATTACTGATCTGTAAAGATTCAGAATTTCTATTTTCTAAAGTTTCAGTTCAGTTCAGTCACTCAGTCATGTCTGACTCTTTGCGACCCCATGAACCGCAGCATGTCAGACCTCCATGTCCATCACCAACCCCCGAAGTTTAGCCAAACTCATGTCCGATGAGTCGGTGATGCCATCCAACCATCTCATCCTCTATTATCCCCTTCTCCTCCTGCCCCCAATCCCTCCCAGCATCAGGGTCTTTTCCAATGAGTCAACTATTCGCATGAGGTGGCCAAAGTATTGGAGTTTCAGCTTCAGCATCAGTCCTTCCAATGAACACCCAGAACTGATCTCTTTTAGGATGGACTGGTTGGATCTCCTTGCAGTCCAAGGGACTCTCAAGAGTCTTCTCCAACACCACAGTTCAAAAGCATCAATTCTTCAGTGCTCAGCTTTCTTTATAGTCCAACTCTCACATCCATAATGACTACTGGAAAAACCATAGCCTTAATTAGACGTACCTTTGTTGACAAAGTAATGTCTCTGGGGGCAGGAGAAGAAGGGGGCAACAGAGGATGAGATGGCTGGATGGCATCACCGACTCATTTTCCTATTTGGAACTCATTTTCCTATTACTCCTTTTCCTATTTGGAACTCATTTTCCTATTACTCCTTTTCCTATTTGGAACCAGTCTGTTGTTCCATGTCCAGTTCTAACTGTTGTTTCCTGATCTGTATACAGGTTTCTCAAGAGGCAGGTTAGGTGGTCTGGTATTCCCATCTCTTGAAGAATTTTCCAGTTTATTGTGATCAACCTAGTCAAAGGTTTGGCAGTGGATGTTGGCAATTTGATCTCTGGTTCCTCTGCCTTTTCTAAAACCAGCTTGAACATCTGGAAGTTCATGGTTCACGTATTGCTGAATCCTGACGTGGAGAATTTTAAGCATTACTTTACTAGCATGTGAGATGAGTGCAACTGTGCGGTAGTTGGAGCATTCTTTGGCATTGCCTTTCTTAGGGATTGGAATGAAAACTGACGTTTCCAAGGCCTGTGGCCACTGCTGAGTTTTCCAAATTTGCTGACATATTGCGTGCAGCACTTTAACAGCATCATCTTTCAGGATTTGAAATAGCTCAACTGGAATTCCATCACCTCCACTAGCTTTGTTCATAGTGATGCTTTCTAAGGCCCACTTGACTTCACATTCCAGGATGTCTGGCTCTAGGTGAGTGATCACACCATTGTGATTATCTGGGTCATGAAGATATTTTTTGTACAGTTCTTCTGTGTATTCTTGCCACCTCTTCTTAATATCTTCTGCTTCTTTTAGGTCCATACCATTTCTATCCTTTACTGAACCCATCTTTGCATGAAATGTTCCCTTGGTATCTCTAATTTTCTTGAAGAGATCTCTAGTCTTTCCCATTCTGTTGTTTTCCTCTATTTCTTTGCATTGATCACTGAGGAAGGCTTTCTTATCTCTCCTTACTATTCTTTGGAACTCTGCATTCAAATGGGAATATCTTTCCTTTTCTCCTTTGCTTTTCACTTTTCTTTTCACAGCTATTGGTAAGACCTCCTCAGAGAGCCATATTGCCTTTTTGCATTTCTTTTTCTTGGGGATGGTCTTGCTCCCTGTCTCCTATACAATGTCACAAACCTCCATCCATAGTTCATCAGGCACTCTGTTTATCAGATCTAGTCCCTCAAATCTATTTCTCACTTCCACTGTATAATCTTAAGGGACTTGATTTAGGTCATACCTGAATGGTCTAGTGGTTTTCCCTACTTTCTTCAGTTTAAGTCTGAATTTGGCAATAAGGAGTTCATGATCTGAGCCACAGTCAGCTCCCGGTCTTGTTTTTGCTGACTGTATAAAGCTTTTCCATCTTTGGCTGCAAAGAATATAATCAATCTGATTTCGGTATTGACCATCTGGTGATGTCCATGTGTAGAGTCTTCTCTTGTATTGCTGGAAAAGGGTGCTTGCTATGACCAGTGCGTTCTCTTGGCAAAACTCTGTTAGCCTTTGCCCTGCTTCATTCTGTACTCCAAGGCAAAATTTGCCTGTTACTCCAGGTGTTTCTTGACTTCCTACTTTTGCATTCCAGTCCCCTATAATGAAAAGGACATCTTTTTTGGGTGTTACTTCTAAAAGGTCTTATGGGTCTTCATAGAACCGTTCAACTTCAGCTTCTTCAGTGTTACTGTTCGGGGCATAGACTTGGGTTACTGTGATATTGAATGGTTTGCCTTAGAAATGAACAGAGATCATTCTGTCATTTTTGAGCTTGCATCCAAGTACTGTATTTCGGACTCTTTTGTTGACTATGCTGGCTACTCCATTTCTTCTAAGGGAATCCTTCCCACAAAGTAGATTAATGGGCACCTGAGTTAAATTCCCCCATTTACTAAGAACCATACAGCCCTCCATAAATATTAATTATATACATTGAACTGAGTTTATATATATATATTTTTTTTTTTTTCTTACAAAAAGAATTTTTCCAAGGAGGCATTTTCATCCCTTGGGAAAGTGAATCCCTATGGGTCTCACCCTGAAATTTCTCCAGTTACACCTTTACAAATGCGTACATCAGGGCCACCTGTTTTCTCATGCAATAGAGTTCTAGCAATGTTATCTTATCAGTATACCAAACTCAAACACGGAAGAGAATTGAAGGATAAAGAAGAGAAGGACAGGGAAGAAGAGGAGAGTGGGGAGAGAAAGATGGAGGGAAGTAGAGGAGGAAGCAGGGAGAAAGGGAGATGGAAAGCGGGGTAAGAGGAGAAAGAGATAAAGGCTGAAAGATATGGTGAGAGTAAGAGAGAAGAGGAGAAGGAGGGAGAGAAGAAGAGAGAACAAGTGAAATGAAAGAAAGAATGGAAAGTAAAAGAGACATTGAGAAAAGGAGGAAATAAGAAAGCGATGAGAGTATAGGAGAAAGAGAGAGAAAGAAAAAAAAGGAGAGAGAAAGAGAGAGCAGAGAGAAAATTAGAAAAGAAGAAAGCAAAGAGCTGACCTGATGTGGACTTCCCTGATGGTCCAGTGGGTAAGACTCCGAGCTCTCAGTGCAGGGGGACTGGATCCCACCTGCCTCAACTAAGACCTAGTGCAGCCAAAATAAATCATAAATAAGTAAATAATTTTAAAAAATAAAAAAAAAGAATTGACTTGATGAGGACTAGTGGGTCTACCTGCAGGATAAATGTATGTGTCCACATATAAGATTTATGAAATAATTTTAGTTTAATAGAATCTAGAATGAGTTTGAGATTTATTTGCTAAAAAAATTAAATGGTGGTCTAGTTTTACACACTGGCTTTTGGACATTGCTTTTCAGTAAACTTTGAATTTCAAAATGCAATCTTAATGTATTTGATTCTTTGGTAGTATATATTCTCCTTTTCACTGGCCTGCATTTTCTAAGTGTGCCCTTCTTTAAAAGAAGTATTTCCAGATTTCTATCCCAAAGAATTTCACAGGAAAAAATTGTCATAGATCAACTTTGGAATAGGTTTGTTCTTCTTGCATCATTTCAACAATTTCTCAGACTGTATATGGGAACTTATAAAACTTTAACTTTTTTTGGCACACTCTATCCAGTCTATGTGCTGACATGGCTTATCATTTTGGTATGTGTGGTTATTCATTTCTAACTAATCCTATCAATAAGCAATGAAGGCTATAACTGTAAGTTAACATTTCATTGCAAAATATATTACTTTATCAACTCAGTAAAAAGAAACATTTTTCAAAGATAATTAATGTAAAATTGAAGATATTCTGCTACATTTCACTTAAAATCTACCCTCAAGGTAAAATTGATCTTCACTTGTAAGCATCTAAGAACTAAAACTAGAGAACTTATAAACAGTATGTTTTTAAATACTTTAAATTGGCAGTAACTCAGTCTGTTTCAACTTAAACATTCAGTCTTACTACCAAATCATCATCATCCATAAAAACAAATACTGTAACATAAAACATTTAGTTGAATGAGATGCCTTTTTTTTATAAATTCAGAAACAATTTACTGTTCTACTGTATTTCAGAAGAAATTTTGGGGCCTGAAATAGAAACCCAGATTTTTAAAAGATGACACTCTAAATCTATTTTGCATCAAATTAGCATTTTCTTCAAGAGAACAAAATAATTATAGCTATTAGACTCTAATTTTTTATTTCTTTTTTTTTCATTTATTTTTATTAGTTGGAGGCTAACTCCTTTACAATATTATAGTAGTTTTTGCCATACATTGACATGAATCAGCCATGGATTTACATATGTTCCCCATCCTGATCCCCCCCTCCCACCTCCCTCCCCATCCCGTTCCTCTGGGTCTTCCCAGTGCACCAGCCCTGAGCACTTGTCTCATGCATTCAACCTGGGCTGGTGATCTGTTTCACCCTTGATAGTATACTTGTTTCAGTGCTATTCTCTCAGAACATCCCACCCTCGCCTTCTCCCACAGAGTCCAAAAGTCTGTTCTGTACATCTGTGTCTCTTTTTGTTTTGCATATAGGGTTATCATGATCATCTTTTTAAATTCCATATATATGCATTAGTATATTATATTGGTCTTTATCTTTCTGGCTTACTTCACTCTGTATAATGGGCTCCAGTTTCATCCATCTCATTAGAGCTGATTCAAATGAATTCTTTTTAATGGCTGAGTAATATTCCATAGTGTATATGTACCATGGCTTCCTTATCCATTCATCTGCTGATGGGCATCTAGGTTGCTTCTATGTCCTGGCAATTATAAACAGTGCTGCAATAATTTTTTATTTAACATGAAAAATATTTAGTGATGTTATGAAATCCTACCTCCAACGATGGTGAAGTATGACAACCAGAGAAACAAACAGCAACAACATCAAAGAAAACACTGGCAAAGCCCACAAGAAAATCTTGAAGTTGCTTCCCTTTTCAGAGGTTTTTCACTGACTGGTTTCCATGATTACTCACATTGACATCACTTAGCCAACTTGCTATTGTGGTAGTTTTGACTTCTAGATTAGATTTTTGGGCCAGAGAATACTCAGCTTACATTATCCCTTTTTTTTTTTTTTTTTTTTTTGGAGTGAAAATTGTAAACAACTGTTTTTCCAAAGATGTCTTCATCTTTTTTGATTAATATTTTGCCATAATTTTAAAATGTTCCAAATTTTCAGTCTTCTTAATTTTGAAAGTTAAAATGAGACTCCAGAACCAGAACCAGCTCAATTAATTCCAAAAATGCTTTAAACCAAGACTTTCAGTAAGTTTCTCAAAGAGTCATAGTCATCATGATCAAATACTTATGAGTGAAATTTCTAGATCATATGGTAACTCTATTCCATTCTGAGGAAATGCCAGTCTGTTTTCTAAAGTGGCTGCACCATTGTGTGTTTCCACCAACAACATAGCATAGCTGCAATTACTTCACACCCTCCACGCCAGCACTTGTTATTGTCTGTCTTTTTAATTACAAACATTATAATAGGTGTGAAGCAGGATCTTACTGTGGTTTTAATTTGCATCTCTCTAATGACTAGTGAGGTTGAACATCTTCTCATGTGCTTATTAGCCATATAAGCATCACTTCTCTGGAGAAATGTCTATTCAAATCATTTGCATGATTCTAAATAGGATGATCTTTTTATTACTGAATTGTAATAGTTGTTTTTATGTCCTGTGTATGAGTACTTATCAGATATATGATTTTCAAAACTTTTTTCCCAGTCTGTCGGTTATGGTTTCACTTTCTTTATGGCATCCTTTGAAGCACAATGAAGCATATTCCCATACACACACCAAAAAATAAATAAACAAACATATATATATATACATGAATCTTCTAAGAAGTATTATTCAAAATAGCCAAAATGGAAATATCCCAAATTTCCTTCATCCATTGAACAAACAAGATATAGTACATCCTGACAATTGAATATTATTCAGAATCAAACAAAATATATGAAGTACTGATAGCTGCAAAAAGGCTGAATCTCAAAAACATTATGCTTAGTGAAAGAAACCAGTCGCAAAAGACCACATATTGCATCATCATACTTAAAATATTCAGAATAGTCAAATTTATAGAGATAAAATATATATTAGTGGTTGCCTAGGGCTGGGAGGTGAAATTGGGAAAGGAGAGGAGGGAATGTGGAGTGTTTACCAGTGAATAGGTGGTTTCCTTGGGCAATGCTGAAATGTTCTAAAATTATATCATAGTGATGGTTTCAAAACTCTATAAATGTATTAATACTAAAAACCACTGAACTCTACTCTCTAAACAGATGAACTTTATGGTATGTAAGTTATATCTGAATAATGCTGTTTTTATTTTTTTATCAGACATATATTCTAAAGCACTTTATTTTTTATATATATATTTATTCATTTTAACTGGAGGCTAATTACTTTACAATATTGTAGTGGTTTTTGCCATACACTGACATGAATCAGCCATGGTTGTACATGTGTTCCCCATCCTGAACCCCCCCACCCCCTCCCACCTCCCTCCCCATCCCATCCCTCAGAGTCATCCCAGTGCACCAGCCCCGAGCACCTGTCCCATGCATCGAACCTGGACTGGCGATCCATTTCACATATGATAATATACATGCTTCAATGCCATTCTCCCAAATCATCCCACCCTCGCCTTCTCCCACAGAGTCCAAAAGACTGTTCTGTACATCTGTGTCTCTTTTGCTGTCTCGCATATAGGGTTATCATTACTATCTTTCTAAATTCCATATATATGTGTTAGTATACTGTATTGGTGTTTTTCTTTCTGGCTTACTCCACTCTGTATAATAGGCTCCAGTTTCATCCACCTCATTAGAACTGATTCAAATGTATTCTTTTTAATGGCTGAGTAATATTCCATTGTATATATGTACCATAGCATTCTTATCCATTCGTCTGCTGATGGACATCTAGGTTGCTTCCATGTCCTGGCTAATTAATGCTGTTTTTTAAAAAAATAAACTAATATATGCCATCTCTACATATAAAAAAGGTGAGTAAGAACACTTTAAACTGTTACAATTCCGATTTTATACTTCTCCAAAGGGACTTAGAGGTGACTATGCAATTGGAGAAAAAAAAAAAACATACTTAGACTTATGAGGTATTACTGATATTGGCTCTGTATTGGCACCAATTCCTTCTATCTCAAATGCCAGTGGAGTCTCCCAGTCAGAGGAGGAGCTTATGTAGAGTAGGTAGTCAACAGAGTTTTGGCTCAGGGTAGGTCATTCTATTAAATGTACATCTTTATACAGTGAGCTCAGTGTTTCCCAACCCACACTGTGGTTATTTCCCCAGTTTCTGGAATGCATAGTGGGAATAGACATCATCAGCAACCAGCAAAATCCCACATTTGGTCCTCTATGTCATGAAATGAGGGCTACTATGGAAAAGCTAAGCAGTACTTTAAGAAATAATATGGTATTTCTGGAGGAATTGCAAATTAAATACATCAAAAAGAATTTGAAGGATGCAGAGATTCTCTCCACATCCCCATTCAACTCACATGTTTGACCTCTTCAGATGTAGCTTGGAAAATGATAACATGTTTTCATAAACTTAATCAGGTGGCAACTCCAAATCCAGCTACTATTCCAGATGCTCTTTCTTTACTTGAAGTAAATCAACACTCTCTCTGATAGGCAGTTATTGATCTGTTGATTTTACTCCTCTATACCTGTTAGTGAAGACCATCAGAAGCAGTTTCTTTCAGTGATGTCAGCAGAGGAAAATCTTAATTAGTAAAATGGCTATTCTGTGGATCTCGGGCAGTCTTTCCCATGATGGGTATAAGAACAAAAGGATAGAAGTTCTACATGAGCTCAACAATTTGGACTTTCACTCACCAAGGCCTATTCAGCTATAACAGCTGAAGAAATGCCAAACCTATCAAGAACAGAGACCATTGTAATGTTCAATAAAGACTTTAAAAATGGTCCACACCAAAAACACCTTTAAAAAGTAAATAAAAAATAAAATGCAAGAACTCCCTTGAAGTGCATCTTAGGAGTTCTAAGATCTGTGATCTAAGTCAATAGAAAACAACAATTCAGTACAGTGAAAGTCTTAGTCACTCAGTTGTGTCCAACTCTTTGCGACCCCATGGAATCCACCAGTCACCTCTCTCCTGGAATTCTCCAGGCAAGAATACTGGGTTGCCATTCCCTTCTCCAGGGAATCTTTATACCCAGGTATAAAACCCGAATCTCCTGAATTGCAGGCAGATTCTTTACTGTCTTGGCCACCAGGTAATCTCTATTCAATACAGACAGGACTGTTAATGGCTCAGATCTTTCAATTAGGAAGATTTGGGTCACCCCAACAGATAAAGAAGTATAACCAACTGGAGTGTTATAAACTATTTTTGTTTCTATTTTTTCCTTTCCTATTTTCCTCCTACTGAACATAATGTATGTTAATAGTGGGTCCTTTTGTTTCAATATTTAAGATATAGACTATCAAGAGAGAAGTGTGACTCAGATAGGAGTTAAAAAATGGATAAAGTGAAAAATAGATAAAGGAGTTACCAATGAATAAAGAAGGTTAGCATGCTTTTGCTTGTATGAGGAATGACTGACTGCATCACATTAGCTTGAAGGATGATATTGTACTGAAATTTTTTGGATGTTAAACATGGTCAAAAGTATGCATAAATTCCAACAAATAAGAGGTGCATTTGTTTAAAATGTAATTTACAACTCCTAGAATCCTCTTCCTAGTACAGTTAGTTCAAGAATTGGAAGGCAGAAGTGAAGCAGCAGTTATTATTCTGAGAAGTTCATCACAGACACAGTGAGGGACAGAGGCAGAGGTGGCCAGCATGTAAATCACTCTCATCTGCTCCTCATTCAACTTGTCTTCCAAACTACTGGCCCTGCTGACCCAGCAGCCCCAGGACTAACACCAGGATCTTGGCTGTGGATTTACAGAGGCAACCATTTGCAACAGACCTCTCCACCTCTCCTACTTTGAAGTCCCACTTCAACAGCTGGATATGCTTGGCCTTTCAGAATTGTCTGCACATTGTGTCTCCTCCACCCACTCCAGTACTTCAGAAGGATGCTCAGTGATCCTCCAACTCCCCCTTTCAGACCTTCACATTCTCTGCTTTTTTCCCATATTTGTGTAAGGTCTAATCCTAAAATAAATCCTTTATTTCCATAATATTCATGGTGGTTTGGCTTCTCTGAGGAACCCTAGCTGAAACCTAACTGATCCTGTTTCTAGCCACAAGGGCCTAATTGCTTATAAGTAATTCCAAGAATTATATTGGGTGGGGAAGGAATCTGTCCTTGGGTAGCTGTAACCTAGTTATTCCAGCTTTGTGTTCCATCGGCATACTGGAAAATATTTTAAGACCCATATTTGTAATTACATTTACCTCCACTCCCATAAGAAGGAGCCCCCACAACTCTACAATCACCTTTTGGGAGAGAACATATTTTTGCCCAGAATCTTATGCCAGTGTTGAATATGCCAGAATCTTATGCCAATATGATGTTCATATCTAGAACGTCACATGAAATAAGTGTGGATGTACCCTTTGATTGACCTATCATTAAGATTCTCTTCTGAGGCTTATGTTGATTCACTTGATTCATCTTTTCTACATTTATCAACTCCAACTTGATGCTTTTCTGAAGGTGTCCCTCTAAAAAGTTTCAAAGCCAATTAACCTTACTACAAATATAAATTTTATGAGCCATATTTTAACTACCAAAGCCACTATCACTTGAAGAATGAGATAATGGTAATAGATTTATTACATCTTAATTCAAACTCATTTCTGAAGGTCTCTAAATTAACTTGCATCAACTTGATAACAGTTTTTACAACTTGGAATAAATTCTAATTAGCTGATAGAGTGCTTCTTTGATTTTGTCTCATTTACTTAAAAATAATGTCATGAACTTGAAACCATAAATATTAATAGTTGATAACTCTGACACAAAATTTATCTTTAAAACAAACAGCTCTGACATGAGTAACAGAAGTCTTCATGTCCCCAGAAGTCAATATGCTAAAAGTTCTTTTCTATTCTTGAGATTTCTAGAAGCCCTGTGACATTAAGGAAAAAACAGAAGAAACAAATAGGGTTGGTTTCTATTATTCTGGCAATCAAGAAATCGAGAAGAAATCCGCTTAAAAGGTGTGACTAGGTAGAAGGTGCCATGTGCTCAATGACAGTTGATAGACTAAATAAGTGATATCTTTCTGTTGAAAGCAGACCCATGTACTACCTTGGGGTGACTTGGATAAAGCTGTCAAACTCCCCTAAAAGAGTGGACAAAGTCAGATGAAAATGCATAGACTTGGGTCATGAAGAAGCAGCTAAGACCTGTGGGGTATCATTTGAGATGACCTGAGGATCTATTTCCAGGATGCAAGAGGAATTCATAGTCGAGGGCAACCAGGGTCCCATTCAGGAAAGTGGCATTATAGGCCAACTCAAAAGAGAGGCAAGAGAAGAGATAGTTGTCCTAAATAATCAAAAAGAAAATATGGGAAGTATGAGAGAGTAAAGAGATTTGATGTTTCTGCCTTTGAACAGAATTTGCCCTTTCTATATGATATCTGAAGAGTAGGAAGAAAGAGGCAAGCACGGGTGTTTAAGGAAGCCATACTGGAATGGGCTGGGCTGGAAGGAATTCTTCAAGCCTGTTTTCATCATTCTTGACTGTATTCATTTTCAACTCTCAAAGGCTTATCTATATACAAACTACACTACATGCCTGTATCAGCTCAAAAACATTTCCAGCTTGGGATTTTAGTATACATTTCACTCACTGTGCACTTGTTTAGGAGGGTATGAGTGTTTAGACGGGGGAAGCAGCTTGACAAATCTCTCCAAATGGGGACACAATGTGTAAATACGTGTCCTCTTAGCAGAGGAGAATCTTAATAATTAGATGAGCAAGACAGCCCATTCTATGGATCTCAGGCAATCCTTTAATCCATCAGGCACATGAATAAAAAGGGAAGAAGGTTTTCAATGGGCCTTTTTGTTTCATGTTTATATGAATTTTGATGCTTTCTTGATTAGTCTTGTCTGAAATATAGTTGTCGTATTAACCTTTTCAAAAAGCCAATTTTTTATTTTAGAAAACTTTTTTCTTTATTACATTTGATACACAGTCCATCTTTCTCTGTTTCTGTCTTCATTATTTCCTTCTGGCTTCTTTGGGTTTGCTCTTTTTCCGCTTCCTTGAATTGAATGCTCATCTTATCTGTTTTAAACCTTATTTCCTACAAGTTCCATTAAGGCTATACATTTCTCTCCAAGTTAGCACTTCTCCAGCTGTACCCCAAAAATTTGTCAAATTTTTTCATTATCATTCAGGTCTAAATGTTTCTTAATTCAATATATAGTTTCCTTTTTAATCCAAGAATTATTTTATACTATAATAAATAACAGTAATTATGTAGTTTTCAAACACAAATTGGAGTTTTTTTAAGCTACCTTTCTGTTAATAATTTCTAATTTTATTGAACTGAGACCAAAGAACATAGCTCCTATTAGTCATTTAAGATTTGTTGAAACTTTATGGGCTAACACGAGGTATATTTTTGTAACAGTATGTTAGTCTTGTATTGGATCTTGTTAATCCAATCTGAGACTGTAGATTCTTAATTGATGATCTTAAACTATTTGTATTTATTTTATATTCATATATATTTCAACCATCTTATTTCATATTTTCTACTTCTTGTATTTTCCCTTTTTTCCTCCTTCCATGATTTTTATTTGGACATAACTGTTTCTTTCCATAGGTTTAAAAAATAAACATACTATTTTTGTTCTTACAGTGGTTATTTTTTATAGGAGACATTTATTTATCCTTGATGATTTCTTCTTTTTTTCTTTTACTGTGCCATGTGGCATGTGGGATCATAGTTCCCCAACCATTGGGGAGCAAGGAGTCTTAACCACTGGACCACCAAGGAAGTCCCCACTGATTTCTCAGTTATCAACAATGACATCTTTCCCTTCAACAAAGGTCCTTTGGCATGCACTTATGTCCTTTTAATTCCTCCACACACAGTCCATTAGTAAAATTATTTAAGTATTTTTTCCTGGTTCATTCTATTGTGCTTTCCTATCTTCATTCCTTTGATACTGGATTTTATGTTTTACAACAAACTTACATGATATTTTATTACTTAACCCCCAATCTCTTCTGATTAGAGATTTTTCTCCAAGAGTATTTGGTGGGGAGTTTGTATAACAAGGCCTTACAAACGAGTAGTATTTTTTATTATATTCTCACATTTGAATGAAAATTTAGCTGAATAAACAAATTCTAGTTCAAAATTATTTTTCTTCAACACCTTAAAAACATTATTATTCTCTTACATGTAACGTTGCTGTTAAGAAACATGGTCTCAATCTAGTTCATTTGCCTTGGTGAGGAATCTGTGTCTGGAAGCTTTTAGAATTGTCTCTGTCTTTAATGTTCCTATATTCCACTATTAAATTTCTGTCATGGCTGTTCTCTTTTCTCTCTCAAGCTGGGATTTTCCATCATCAATAGTGGGAAATTAAGCCTTATTATGTGTTCAAGTATTTATCCCCTCTCTTTCTTCTCTCCCTCTATGAATTCTATCAACTGGATATTTGCACTTCTCCTTATCTATCTTTCAGCATTTATTTAACTTTTTTCTCTGTATTTTATCTTACTTCCTCCGGTTAAGTTCGTCAATCTTTTTTCCTTCACTAATTCATTCCTTGGTTACATCCTTTCTGATACTAGTGCTTATATACCTTATTTCAATATCACATTCTTTACTCTGGATATTTCCCTTTAATTCTTATTTATAACTTTTTTTCTTGCTTCATATTACTAAAAAGCATATTTTCCATGCATTTTTTAAATTATTGGTACGTTCTCTTCTGATGATGCTACTCCAGATGGTATATGTTGCTCAGTTCACTGTCTTTCATTTGTCATAGTCAACTCTTCAGGGACCTAGTATCTGTTTCGTGGAATGTGAACAGTATTAGCTATTCTGTCTGGAATTGTGTAATGAGAATCACTTGAAAGCCAGGCTCTATTTGAGAGAAGAGAGGGTAGAGAGTTGCAGACACAACAAACTACTGTTGATACTCCCCTTTGCTGTCACGCCACAGGCAGATCCTCTAACCTGGGGTTCTCGTAAACACTTGGAAAGAAGTCCCAATGAAAGAAGGAAGTCTTCCTACATTGTAATCCCATCATCCCTGAGCTTTGGAGAGGAAAGGGACTGAGGAATTAAGGTCCAAGGGCAGTTGGTCTCTACATGGCTGCTTTTGGCCACATCTCACCTCAGTGGAACTTGTGTGCCACTTCATTATTGCCCCTGGGCATTTGCTGCCAGTTTATGTGGAGAAAGGGTGGGCACCGATTGTCCCAAGGAAATGGGAGACAGGCAAGAGCATAACTTAAAGCTTCCCTCCATCCTGCCTCTGGAAGCCTGCGGCCTTGAACTGCAGCCACCATGCTCACCAGGGCAAGAGAGCCTTAGCCCCACTCCCTCATTTTATAGTTTCTTCAGGATTGATTTCTCCATCTTGACAGGAATCAAGAAACCATTCTAATTCTTCCTGAAAACCTTGGACCTTACACTCACGTTACTCTTGATCGTCATTAAAATTCTTACTAGTCAGTTCTCTTCCACTGTCTCATTCCCATTTTTCTTTGCACTTCTTTCCTCTAAACCAATCATAATGCTTCTCTCCCTCTAAAACTTATTTATTGTATCTCAGAGAAACTCTCCTCAGATTAAAAATAACTTTACAAATCCCCAGCTTCTTCCAATTCCTTGCCTAAACTGAATCTTGGATACACCACAAGTACACAACCCTCCCACAGGCACTCAGGGTCCAACGCCCACACTCCCATCTATGCCAGATTTAGGTATCCGGATCAGCCTTTCCCTCCTTCCCCAGTCTGCTATCTGAAGACCTTCTCCCCTGCCTTCAGGTAAAAATCTCTGTTTCTTTACGACCATTCCTTTCTTATTCCTCATCACTGTTGTTACCAGCCTCCATCCACATCTCCCTGATTAACCAAAGACATTGGCAGACAACTCAGACCTTCTAGCCTTCTCCTGCCATCAGGAGACTGATGGGTGACTCTGACATTCATGTGGACAACCACTCTCCTTTTAATACCTTCATTTCCTTAATTCCAATGCATTCAATTTCATACCACTTCAGCTACAATTCCAGAATTAATAGTAATGAAAATCATGTTTGTTTAATAAGTCCTTACTATTTGCTAGAAATACCTTAATATTTTTATGTGACTGTCTTATTTAACCCTGACAGTATTACTCTCAATTAGGTACTATTATTATGTTTATTTCTCAAATGAGAAAACAGAGTTCAGGTAATGTGTCCGAAGTTGGTCACACTGTTTACAATTAAAAGAGCCAAGATTCAGGAAGGAAGTGAAAAAAGGATATTTGAAAATGCTGAAGTATATAAACTTTGATTACTCCTCTCCTCCCTTTGGCACTTAAAAAAAAGTCAAGAATTAATGCACCAATAATATGGAATCTGCTTTGTCAAAAGCAAGTGGAGAAGTTATGTTAAAAAATTAAGTGAATCATAAAAAAGTATAAAATACAGTCAATCTGTTTCAATCTCTGTTAGAAAATACAGTCCTTTTACTAGAATTTTCTGGTGCTGACACAGTTATTATCGGAAAATTTATGACAGTCGAGCAAAGTTGGTCCCAAGATAGTTAAAAAAAATCTAGCTAATGTGCTGAAAAGGAAAACAAATGTCCTATAAACCCGGATTCATGAAACAGTCCTAAAATACGTTGCTCTAACTTCCACTTTTTCAAAAACAGTGATATCTAATCTTACTCTATGAATTAACATTTTATTATTTTTGAAGCACTATCTAATGACCACATCTACATAACATTTATACATAGAAGCACAAAAAAATAGAACAAGAAAATTATTAGTACCTCCTGCTCTCCAGATGTCTGACTACAGTTCTGAATAACTGCCAGCCTCACCAAGCATTCATTGCAAAAAAAAAGATTCCGAACTTGAATGATCACTGAAAAGAAATCATAAAACTGCTAGAAATGGAAAATGGCTTACTTGGAAATTGAGAAAGGAGGTATATTCATCCAATAAACAGGAAAATTTTGCCAGAATTCTGGAAATTCTACATGATTATGTTATAAGGAAAAATAAAATGACCCTAGGTTGAAGTATGTGATGTGAGAAGAAATGATGAAAAAAGAGATTAGAATGCTTATATGAATAAGCATTGTTGCAGAAAATAACAATAAACATGTCCAAAACAGTAGCAATGGTGTCTAGCTAGTGGTTTTTTTAAAAAGAACTAAAATATATCACAGAAATGTATATAAAATGGGATGGGTATTACTGAATCATTACATTTAAGGTTACATTATTCATGAAGTAATTTTGTTGATCAACTTTAAACTTCCTAAGTGTGCATGTCAAAATTTTCAGGGAAGCACTAAGTGTTTAACTTCCAAACTAATGTAAGAAGGAGGAGATGAAATGAGAGGAAAAGGAAACTAAAGAGAAGGTTGTATGTCTCAATCATCAGTCCACACAAATTAATACACAAGTAAAATTAAGGATGTACATAACAGTACAGCTCATGATCCAGAAGTTCCATGCCTAGTAATATATCTCAGAAACCTCTTACACATGTGCACCGGGACATACTTATAAAGAAGAGCAACCCCCTTGAGGCCTCGGTACTGTTTCCTCTTCCTGGAGCACTCTCCCTGGACCACTGCATGGTTCTTTCATTTTCAAGTCTGTTTTCAGCTGTTCAAATGCTTAGTGAGACCCCCTCTGATCATCCTGTTTAAAATCCCAATTCCATTCCCAATCATTTCCATCCTTACCATTTTCTCTGCCATGTGTCTATAAGACTTAATCACATTACCACAAAACATAAAATTTACTTATTATTTTATCTGCTTCCTCCAACTAGAATATAAATTCAGTAAGAGTTGTGCTCGCTTCGGCAGCACACATACTAAAATTCAGTAAGAGTGAGGATTTTGGTCTCTTTGTTCACTGACATATCCCCAGAATCTAGAACAGTGCCTGGCATATAGTAGACATGCCACTGAAATAATATAGAGTCTTGCTTGTCTTAGCAAGAAAAAAATAAATAAATAGCCCTAACGTCCATCCACATTAAAATGGATAAACTGTGGCATATGCACACAAATGTATATTCACGCAATGGTGAAAAAAGTGAACTATATGCATCAACATGTTCTAACAACAGACTGTTAAGCAAAAAGCAAGTCACTAAAGAATATGTGTAGTATGACCCCCTTTACGTAAAGTTCAAAAATGTGAAATGTGAACGACATATTGTTTAGAGATACATGGCTATCTCCTAAAACTGTAGACAAGAGTGAGAGACTGAGAAAATATAAAATCAAGAGAGGGATGATCTCTTGATCAAGAGTCTGGATGCTAAGAGAGAAGGGTAGGATGAGCTGAGCGTACAGAATTTCTCTTTATTAGCTGGACGGGAAGTACACAGGTGCTCGCTTTACCTTTATGCTTGGTATATTGCTATTTCATACATAGTAAATACACGATAAAACCAACAGTTAAAAGGGCAACGCAGGTTTGGCTTTTGTCTCTCAGTGGTTTTCTCTGCTTCTCTGGCCACGGAGATGTAAAACATGCTGCATGTCTCCGGTGCTGCGGAGTGAACAGAGTCAACCGTGACCATCAAACAAGCAGCCCCGAGGGCTACATTTGGGGGCAGAAAGTATTAACAAAAAGACTCAGTTCAGCCTCAGGCCTAGGCCTTGCTTTCCAACACAGCCCATGGAAAGCCCTCTATGTGGGGGAAGAGTAAAATGATGTTAATCAGTTCTCAAAAACATAATTTTACTAAGAATGAGCAGGTCAAATCCTACTATTGCAATTATATGTAAATGCTTACAGAAAATAGACAAAGAAACAGCGAAAAATGCTAAGTCTATATTCCATTCCTACTTGATGAGTCAAGGTAGGCATTTTTCCTTAGCAGTTAATTTCCCTTAGAAACAGAAACAAATCTTTTCAGCACAATAGACCACTGACCAGGGACTCCAGTCACTGTGATTGAGCTGTCCACAGTTCATGCCATGAGTACCTTCAGTCAATGGCCTGCACTGTATTTCACTTGTTACTGCAAATGACTCTTGATGATGTTGTAATGAATGGACCTAAGTCTCATATCCTTGTAAAATGCTGCCACCTTGGACATAAATGTTATAAAATCATAATAAATACAAATTAATGCTGACCATTTGAAGAGTCCCAACCATTAATTTTGACCATCCTGTATTATATCATTCCCAACATATTATCACATATCCTAATGTTACAGTTGTCATAGGTACCATATCTAAAAGTTCTTCAGTCACATCTAAATCTCCCTTAATTCCAAGACAAATATCTGTGTTCCCTGCATCCACAATTTTAAAATTCTGCAAATACTCCCATATGTACTACAACATACTGAGAAGCAGTACTTCTAGAGAGGTTTACATCCGTAAATGCTTGCTTCTGTTTAGCACATGATTTCTGCTACATTCAGTAGATAATCTTATACAAGTTTACCATCTACAAAAAGTTCTGATACCTGGTCAGTTGTTGTTGTTGTTGTTTTCTGTTAATAACTAATTGTGTTTTACAGCATCTGCACCTATGTTATCCACATTCTAAAACAAGTTCTACTGAAATGTGAGCTCCTTTATCAGACCTTTATGATTTCTTTTTTTTTTTATCAATTATCTTTACCTTTTACCATTCACAGTCCTAGGGATGGTTTGATTCCTTAAGGTCTTATTAAGTTGTATTCTTTCAAAGCAGACATACTCTGCTGTTAAATGCATGGAATATTTTTCTCTTACATGTACACACACAAAATATTCTCTCTTGTTCTCTCCCATTTTTCTTGACATAGGCAACCTTCTTGGTCTATCTTTTACCTTGCTTCTGGTGCTGGAGACAAGGATACAAGAAGTGTTCCACTTCTCTACTAATAAATGGTAACTTACACTCAGTCTCAACATCAGAGAGATTATATGAAGAGCAACTCCAGTATCCACCTCCAATCAATAGCTATGGTATGAACATGTGGGCCCACTATTGTGAAATATCTTGATCTCTCAAGAGGTACCAGAAATACACATTTGAGATTCGAAAAAACTCCAAAATTTTAATGTTGGCAAATAATTCACTTTTTTTCTAATACAATATAGCTCAGATAAAACACATCACTGGCCAGGGATAGCCTATAGTAGATCCATTTGAGGCTCTAATAAAGGCTTCAGTGTTTCTATTGTTGATGTTACCATATCAAACACAAAGTTAATTTAAAATATTTAGGAGGTTCCCACAGAAACAGAGGATTCCAGGGGCAAGTAATTAAATACTGGTTTCCAAAACTCTCCAGAAAAATATCTGTACTCCTAGTTAAACAACAAAACCACAGATCTCTGGCCCAGGGTCAATGCAAGTTCACTTGGGGCAATATTGAAATAGAAAGATAAATGGAGTCAAGTTACCTTTTCCCTTCAGTCTTTACACACAATGAAGCTACCACTGTTCTTTTCCCTCCCTTCTCTGTTTTATCAAATCTGAAAGGATCAAGCCATTCCATGGCTTCCCAACATTAAAAGTACCAGAATGCTTGAAATCACCAAGTAAAAACAAAACAAAATATACCATAACCAAACGAGAAAAGGGAGATAAATAACTCATATTTAAATTCAGTAATTTAGTCATAAAGGTAAAAAAACAAATTCTATCTGAGAAAGTAGCAGAATAAAATAATTTCTGAAAAAATTCCTGATAACTGACTGATAATTTTTTTACATAATGTTGCAGAATGAGTAACCCTTCAGGAATTAATTAAAAGCCATTTAATGAAAATTTTTAGATGTTAACATTATCTCCAATTCCAGAATTTATTCATCAACATTATTTCTTTTAATTTTTAATTACTATTAGCCTTAAAATGAATTTTTATCATCTGTTTTACCAAATTAACCTTTATGATGTAGTGAAAAATACAAGGTACAAACCACAGACAGACTGCATTTAGGAAATTTACAGACCCTAACGATAATATTAAGAACCTCTTAATATTGTTTATTAAGTTAAGCCCCTCATAAGCTTTTAAAACTCTCAATTCACTTGCCAGCATAGGTCAGACAGACCCAACAAAGTACTTAAAACTAATGTCAATGCTTATGAATAATGTTTTGAGAGGGGGCCAAGAAAGGACAATGTCTCCCAACTTACTCTTCAGTGTATTATCAGCACTGATAATACTATAATGTTAATATTATAAAATTGATAATATTATAAATTATTCTGATATTACACTGATAATATTATAAAATATTCATTTTATAAGCATTAGTTAAGCACTTGCTATGAGCCCACTAAGCTCACTATACTAGGTGCTGGAAATAAACTGAAGAACAAGCACCCAGAGAGCTTATAGATTACTGTTTATTTAGGGCTGTACCAAATAGAATACTGTTATAACAACATAGGCTAAATTGAATTGTAAAACTGAAGCACAGTCTACTATAAATATCCTTGTAGTCTTTCTGTATTTTCCCCTTGAACACCTGGAAGTTTCAAGTGTACAGAAATGATATACTGTTAATAGCATTATGCACATATTTGAGGTAATTTTGCATTGTTATATCAAATATTTGAAAGCCTTAGGAACTCATTATTTAATCAAGTGGCTTCAGAGTCAGCTGACATAGTATTAGCCAGATCCTCTACTTTGCCTATTAAAAACGCTTGTGTACAGGAAACAAGCACTAAACTTGAAATAGCTCTGAGGTATTTATTTCAATTAAAAAATATACCTTTGAATATATACACAAATATACATGTACATGTATTATTATGTAAGTCTTAACTGTCCATTGAAGAAGCCTAGAAAATGATCATCACAGTAGTTAAATCCCGTTAATGCAATTAATTCTCATTAAAAGAAACCAAAATTTCTTAAAGAAATTGTTGATCTCAAGTCTAAGAGAGAAAATGTACAAGAAGAATCTGTAATATCTTAACACACCAGACAGCAAGGAGGTTATAAACAGGATTCAAGAGTCAATAAGAACAGGATACCACAGATTAATGATGAGGTGATATAAGCTTTGCTAAAGAAAAGAAATGCGATGGGTTGAGACTCATCAGTTCAGTTGAGTTCAGTCACTCACTAGTGCCCAGCTCTTTGCAACCCCATGGACTGCAGCATGCCAGGCTTCCCTGTCTATCACCAACTCCCGGAGCTTGCTCAAACTCATGTCCATCGAATCAGTGATGCCATTCAACCATCTCAGCCTCTGTCGTCCCCTTCTCCTGCTTTCAGTCTTTCGCAGTATCACAGTCTTTTCCAGTGAGTCAGGTCTTTGCATCAGATGGCCAAAGTATTGGAGTTTCAGCTTCAGCATCAGTCCTTCAAATTCAGGACTGATTTCCTTTAAGATTGAGTGGTTTGAGCTCCTTGCAGTCCAAGGGACTCTCAAGAGCCTTTCCAAGGACCACAGTTCAAAAGCATCAATTCTTCAGCACTCAGCTTTCTTTATAGTCCAACTCTCACATCCATACGTGACTGCTGGAAAAACCATAGCTTTGACGAGACAGACCTTGGTCAGCAAAGAAACGTCTCTGCTTTTTGATATGCTGTCTAGGTTGGTCATAGCTTTTCTTCCAAGGAGCAAGCATCTTTTAATTTCATGGCTGCAGTCACCATCTGCAGTGATTATGGAGCCCCCAAAAATAAAGTCTCTCACTGTTTCCCCTGTTTCCCCATGTATTTGCCATGAAGTGGTGGGACCAGATGCCATGATCTTCATTTTCTGAATATTGAGCTTTAAGCCAATATTTCACTTTCATCAAGAGGCTCTTTAGTTCTTCTTTGCTTTCTGTCATAAGGTTCATGTCATCTGTGTATCTGAGGTTATTGACATTTCTCCCAGCAATCTTGATTCCAGTTTGTGATTCATCCAGCCTGGCATTTTGCATGATTTTCTCCGCATATAAGTTAAATGAGCAGGGTGACAATATACAGCCTCGGCGTACTCCTTTCCCGATTTGGAACCAGTCTGTTCTTCCATGTCATGTTCTAACTGTTGCCTCTTGACCTGCATACAGATTTCTCAGGAGGCAGGTCAGGTGGTCTGGTATTCCCATCTTTTTCAGAATTTTCCACAGTTTGTTGTAATTCACATAGTCAAAGGCTTTGGCATAGTCAATAAAGCAGAAGTAGATGTTTTTCTGGAACTCTCTTGCTTTTTCAATGATCCAATATATGTTGGTAATTTGATCTCTGGTTCCTCTGCCTTTTCTAAATCCAGCTTGAACATCTGGAAGTTCTTGGTTCACATACTGTTGAAGCCTGGCTTGGAGAATTTTGAGCATTACGTTACTAGTGTGTGAGATGAGTACAACTGTGTGGTAGTTTGAATATTCTTTGGCATTGCCTTTCTTTGGGATTGAAATGAAAACTGACCTTTTACACTCTTGTGGCCATTGCTGAGCTTTCCAAATTTGCTGGCATATTGAGTGCAGCACTTTCATAGCATCATCTTTTAGGGTTTGAAATAGCTCAACTGGAATTCCATCACCTCCAGTAGCTTTGTTCATAGTGATGCTTCCTAAGGCCCACTTGACTTCACATTCCAGGATGTCTGGCTATAGGTGAGTGACCACATCAGTGTTGTTATCTGGGTCATGAAGATCTTCTTTGTATAGTTCTTCTGTGTATTCTTGCCACCTCTTCTTAATATCTTCTGCTAGGTCCATACCATTTCTATCCTTTATTGTTCTCATCTTTGCATGAAATATTCCCTTGGTATTTCTGATTTTCTTGAAGAGATCTCTAGTCTTTCCCATTTAATTGTTTTCCTCTATTTCTTTGCATTGATCACTGAGGAAGGCTTTCTTATCTCTCCTTACTATCCTTTGGAACTCTGCATTCAAATGGGTATAACTTCCCTTTTCTCTTTTGCATTTGCTTCTCTTCTTTTCTCAGCTCTTCGTAAGACCTCCTCAGACAACCACTTTGCACTTTTATGTTTCTTTTTCTTGGGGATGGTCTTGATCCCTACCTGCTGTACAATGTCATGAACCTCCATCCATAGTTCTTGAGGCATTTTGTCTATTAGATCTAATCCCTTGAATCTATATGTCACTTCCACCGTATAATCATAAGGGATTTGACTTGGGTCATTCCTGGATGGTCTAGTGGTTTTCCTTACTTTCTTCAATTTAAATCTGAATTTTGCAATAAGGAGTTCATGATCTGAGCCACAGTTAGCTCCCAGTCTTGTTTTTGCTGACTGTATAGAGCTTCTCCATCTTTGGCTGCAAAGAATATAATCAATCTGATTTTGGTATTGACCATCTGGTGATGTCCATGTGTAGGGTCTTCTCTTGTGTTGTTGGAAGATGATGTTTGCTGTGAACAGTGCATTCTCTTGGCAAAATTCTGTTAGCCTTTGCCCTGCTTCATTCTGTACTCTGAGGCCAATTTTGCCTGTTACTCCAGGTATCTCTTTTTTTTTTCCATTTATTTTTATTAGTTGGAGGCTAATTACTTTACCATATTGTAGTGGTTTTTGCCATACATTGACATGAATCAGCCAATCCAGGTATCTCTTGACTTCCTACATTTGCATTCCAGTCCTCTATAATGCAAAGGACATCTTTTTTGGGTGTTAGTTCTAGAAGGTCTTGTAGGTCTTCACAGAAGCCATTCAACTTCAGCTTCTTCAGCATTACTGGTTGGGGCATAGACTTGAATTACTATGATATTGAATGGTTTACCTTTGAAACAAACAGAGATCATTCTGTTATTTTTGAGATTGTACCCAAGAACTGCATTTTGGACTCTTTTGTTGACTATGATGGCTACTCCACTCTTCTAAGGGATTCTTGCCCCCGGTAGTAGAAATAATGGTCATCTGAGTTAAATTCGCCCATTCCAGTCCATTTTAGTTCACTGATTCCCACAATGTCAATGAAACTCATCAAATATGCTTAAATCCATGACTCCACTATATTTTGAAAATTCAAAAGATAATAGAGAACAAATTTAGTATCTTAAGTAATGGTTTAGAAGGAGAAGGGAGATCCAGCCTTGATAAAGGATCAAAGAATTAATCCTGCCTTTCTTATATAAAGTGAAACAATGGTCGACAAGACAGAAGAGGGCAACAGAGGATGAGATGGTTGAATGGCATCATTGACTCATTGCACATGAGTTTGAGCTAACTCCAGAATATACTGAAGGACAGGGAAGCCTGGTGTGCAGGAGTCCATGGGGTTGCAAAGAGTCAGATACAACTTAGCAACTAAACAACAAATAGGTAAAGAAATAAAGCATTTATTTATCAAAGTATTCCAGTTACGATATAAAAAAGAAACTACAGAATTAGAATTTCTCCACTGAAGTAACAAATTAAAGCTTTGAGTATTAACAGCTTCTAACACCAAGGAAAAGCAAAATGTATGAAAATCAAGGCACAATATACTTCCCAATGAAACAAGACAGCACAACAAATAATCTGATTTTTTAATGGGCAGAAGATCCAAATAGACATTTCTCCAAAGAAGACATACATAAGTCAGGTACATGAAAAGGTGCTCAATATCACTAATCATTGGGAAAATGCAAATCAAAATGATATCACCACAAGATATCACTTCACACCTCTTAGAATGACTATTATCAAAAAGGCAATAAATAATGAGACTTGGTAACAATATGGAGAATAGGAACCTCAGGTGCTATGGGCAGGAATGTAAATTTACGCAGCCACTATGGAAAACAGTATGGAGGTTCAAAAAAAAATTTTAAACTAGAACTACCATGTGATCAAACAATTCCACTTCTTTATCTGAAGAAAATGAAAACTCTTAACTTGAAAAGATATATTCACCTCATGTTCACTGAAGTATTATCATTTATAATAGTCAACATATGTAAATCACTAAAATGTCCACTAATGGATGAGTGTATAAATAAATTATGGTTAAATACACACACACACACACACATACACACACACACATATATATACATATCAGTTCAGTCTGTCAGTCATGTCCAACTCTTTGTGACCCCAAGGACTGCAGCATGCCAGGCTTCCCTGTCCATCACCAACTCCCAGAGCTTGCTCAAACTCATGTCCATTGAGTTGGTGATGCCATTCAACCATCTCATCCTCTGTCATCCCCTTCTCCTCCTGTCTTCAATCTTTCCCAGCATCACTGTTTTTTCTGAGACCCTGAGTCAGTCCTTTGCATCAGGTGGCCAAAGTATTGGAGTTTCAGCTTCAGCATCAGTCCTTCAAATGAATATTCAAGACTGATTTCCTTTGGAATTGATTGGTTGCATCTCCTTGCAGTCCAAGGGACTCTCAAGAGCCTTTTCCAGCACCACAGTTCAAAAGCATCAATTCTTCAGTGCTCAGCTTTCTTTATAGTCCAACTCTCACATCCACACGTGACTGCTGGAAAAACCATAGCTTTGTCTAGATGGACCTTAGTTGGCAAAGTAACGTCTCTCTCTTTTTTTTTTAATATGCTGTCTAAGTTGGTCATAGCTTTTCTTCTAAGGAGCAAGCATCTTTTAATTTCATGGCTGCAGTCACCATCTGCAGTGATTTGGGAGGCCAAAAAAGTAAAGTGTCTCACTGTTTCCCCTGTTTCCCCGTCTATTTGCCATGAAGTGATGGGACCAGATGCCATGATCTTCATTTTCTGAATGTTAAGTTTTAAGCCAACTTTTTCACTCTCCTCTTTCACTTTTATCAAGAGGCTCTTTAGTTCTTCTTTACTTTCTGCCATAAGGTTGGTAACATATGCATATCTGAGGTTATTGCTATTTCTCCCAGCAATCTTGATTCCAGCTTGTGCTTCATCCAACCCAGCATTTTGCATGATGTACTCTGCATATAAGTTAAGTCTTCTATTCCTTTGATCCATATATATGAACATATTTTTTGTTTGTTTTTAGATTCTATATATAAGTAAGATCATACAGTATATGTCTTTCTTTCTGATATTTAATTTAACATAATTAATTGTTATAACAACATGGATTGGCCTTGAGGGTATTATGTTAAATTAAATGTCAGGCCAAGAAAGACATATACTGTATGATCTTAATTATATGTAGAATCTAAAAACAAAAACAAACAAGAAACAAGTTCATATATATGGATCAATGGAATAGAAGAGAGAGCCCCAAAATAAACCTACACACCTATGGTCAATTAATTTTCTACAAGGAGGCAAGAATACACAATGAAGAAAAGACACTCTCTTTAACAAATAGTGCTGGGAAAGTTGAACAGCCACATGTAAATCAATGCAGTTAGAACACACCCTCACACTATTCGCAAAAATAAACTCAAAATGGCTTTAAACACTTAAGCACAAGACATGACATCATAAAACTTCTAAAAGTGAACAGAGGCAAAACATTCTGATATAAATCCTGCCAATGTTTTCTTGGTTGGTGTCCCGAGGCAATAGAAATAAAAGTAAAAATAAACAAATTGGACCTAATCAACTTACAAGCTTTTGTACAGCAAAGGAAACTATAAACAAGATGAAAAGACAACCTACAGAATGGGAGAAAATATCTGCAAACAACAAGGGCTTAATTTCCAAATATACAAACAGCTCATACAACTCAATAACAAATAATCCAACTGAAAAATGAACAGAAGACCTAAATAGATATTTCTCCAAAGAAAACATATGATGTCTTCAGAATGGCCAACAGGCACATGGAAAGGTGTTCAACATCTCTAATTATTAGAGAAATGAAAATCAAAACTGATATGTTGATGGGCATCTAGGTACTGAAGAATTGACTTACAGGGCAGCAGTGGAGAAACAGACACAGAGAATAGACTTATGGACGTAGGAGAGGGGAGAAGAGGGTGATATGAATGGAAAGGGTACCATGGAAACTTACATTAGCATATGTAAAATACATAGCCAACAGGAATTTGCTGTATGGCTCAGGACACTCAAACAGGGGCTCTGTATGAATCTAGAGGGGTGGGATGGGGTGGAAGATGGGAAGGAGGTTAAAAAGGGAGGGGATATATATATACCTATGGCTGACTCATGTTGAGGTTTGACAGAAAACAACAAAATTCCATAAAGCAATTATCCTTCAATAAAAAAAAATTTTTTTAAAACTATGATGTGGTGATCTCACACCAGTCAGAATAGTCATTATTAAAAAGTATAAATCACAAATTCTGGAGAGGGTGTGAAAAAAAAGGAACCCTCCTACACTGCTACTGGAATGTAAATTGGTACAGTTCAGTTCAGTTCAGTCTCTCAGTCATGTCCGACTCTTTGTGATCCCATGAAATGCAGCACACCAGGCCTCCCTGTCCATCACCAACTGCCGGAGTTTACCCAAACTCATGTCCATTGAATCGGTGATGCCATACAACCATCTCATCCTCTGTCAACCCCTTCTCCTCTCCGCTTCAATCTTTCTCAGCATCAGGGTCTTTTCAAATGAGTCAGATCTTCATATCAGGTGGCCAAAGTATTGGAGTTTCAGCTCTAACATCAGTCCTTCCAATGAACCTTCAGGACTGATTTCCTTTAGGATGGACTGGATGGATCTCCTTGCAGTCCAAGGAACTCTCAAGAGTCTTCTCCAACACCACAGTTCAAAAGCAGCATCAACTCTTCGGTGCTCAGCTTTCTTTATAGTCCAACTCTCACATCCATACATGACTACTGGAAAAACTTTAGCCTTGATGAGACAGACCTTTGTTGGCAAAGTAATGTCTCTGCTTTTTAACATGCTGTCTAGGTTGGTCATATCTTTTCTTCCAAGGAGTAAGTGTCTTTTTATTTCATGGCTGCAGTTACCATCTGCAGTGATTTTGGAGCCCAAAAAAACAAAGTCTTCCACTGTTTCCACTGTTTCTCCATCTATTTGCCATGAAGTGATGGGACCGGATGCCATGATCTTTGTTTTCTGAATGTTGAGCTTTAAGCCAACTTTTTCACTCTCCTCTTTCACTTTCATCAAGAAGCTCTTTAGTTCTTCTTCGCTTTCTGTCATAAGGTTCATGTCATCTGTGTATCTGAGGTTATTGGTATTTCTCTGGAATCTTGATTCCAGCTTGTGATTCATCCAGCCCAGTGCTTCTCATGATGTCCTCTGCATATAAGTTAAAATATACAGCCTTGATGTACCCCTCTTCCTATTTGGAACCAATCTGTTGTCCCATGTCCAGTTCTAACTGTTGCTTCCTGACCTGCATATAGGTTTCTCAAGAGGCAGGTCAGGTGGTCTGGTATTCCCATCTCTTGAAGAATTTTCCACAGTTTATTGTGATCCACACAGTCAAAGGCTTTAGCATAGTCAATAAAGCAGAAATAGATGTTTTTCTGGAACTGTCTTGCTTTTTCGATGATCCAGCAGATGTTGGCAATTTGATCTCTGGTTCCTCTGCTTTTTCTAAATCCAGCTTGAACATCTGGAAGTTCACAGTTCATGTATTGTTGAAGCCTGGCTTGGAGAATTTTGAGCATTACTTTGCTAGCATGTGAGATGAGTGCAATTGTGCAGTAGTTCGAGCATTCTTTGGCATTGCCTTTCTTAGGGATTGGAATGAAAACTGACCTTTTACACTCTTGTGGCCACTGCTGAGTTTTCCAAATTTGCTGACATATTGAGTGCAGCACTTTCACAGCATCATCTTTTAGGATTTGAAATAGCTCAACTGGAATTCCATCACCTCCACTAGCTTCGTTCGTAGTGATGCTTCCTAAGGCCCACCTGACTTCACATTCCAGGATGTCTGGCTCTAGGTGAGTGATCACACCATCATGATTATCTGGATCGTGAAGATCTTTTTTGTACAGTTCTTCTGTACATCTTTTGTACTTCTTGCCATCTTTTCTTAATATCTTCTGCTTCTGTTAGGTCCATACCATTTCTGTCCTTTATTGAGCCCATCTTTACATGACATATTCCCTTGGTGTCTCTAATTTTCTTGAAAAGATCTCGTCTTTCCCATTCTATTGTTTTCCTCTATTTTTTTGCACTGATCACTGAGGAAGCCTTTCTTATCTCTCAAGTCACTATTAAAAAAAGTATGGCAATTCCTCAAAAAACTAAAAGTAAATTTGTCATATTATCCAGCAATCCCACTCCTGGGCATATTTCCAGATAAAGCTATAATTCAAAAAATACATGCACCCCGACATTCACAGCAGCACTACTCACAATAGCCAAGACATGGAAGCGACCTAAATGTTCACTGACAGATAAAGGGATAAAGATATGGTACTTATACACCGTGGGGTCTACTCAGCCATAAAAATGAAACAATACCACTTGCAGCAACATGGATGGACCTAGAGATTATTATTCTAAGTGAAGTAAGTCAGAAAGATAAATACCATATGATACTGTTTATATGTGGAGTCTAAAACATGACACAAATGAGCTTATCTACAACAGATTCACAGACAGAGGGAACAGACTTGTGGTTACCAGGGAGGAGGGATGTGGGGGATGGATGGATTGGGAGTTTGGGATTGGCAGATGTAAACTATTATAAATAGAATGGGTAAACAACAAGGTCCTACTGAGTAGCACAGGGAACTATATTCAATACCCTGTGATAAATCATAATGGAAACGAACATGGGAAAGATATATATATTTAGAACCAAGTCACTTTGCTGTACAGCAGAAATTAAAACATTATTTGGAAAAACTAGTTAAAAAAATAATAAGCTCCCAGATGCAGAAAAAACATTGCTGGCTTCCTGAGGTTGGAGTGGGAGATGAAAGAAATGAGTTAAGGGAGTCAAAAAGTACAAATTTCCAATTATAAACAATAAGTAGTGGGTTTGTAATGTACAGCATAGAGACTAATAATATCATACTGCATATTTGAAAATTGCTAAGAGAGTAAATTTTAAAAGTCATATTTTTTAAAAAAATCAGTAATTATGTATGGTGACGGATGTTACCTAGACTTTTTATTCTGTTGATCCTTTTGCAATATGGACAAATATCTAATCATTATGCTTTACACTTGAAAGTAACATATGTTTTATGTCAATTACACCTCAGGAAGAAAGAGAGAAAGAGAAAGGTGCCTGGGGAAAAACACCACCTAGTCTTGTCAAAGGGTTAGAAGCTCTGTCTGATCATTACTCAGATAAAGCTGCCAATATCCAGAAAATACAAGGAACAAAGAAAGCTGAATTGCACCATGAGTGTTCACTCCAGATAGTGGGAAACTCTGGAAGTCAAACAAAACAGCCCAAGTTCTTCAAAGAAACTTAGCAAGCGAAAGATAGGAGTGAAAGAAGAATTTATAGATTAAAAGAGACTTTTTTATCTATTTATATATAAAAAGAGACTTTTAAATTTATAGATTAAAAAACACAACATAATGTCATCACTTTATTAATTTAATAACTAATTATTGTGTACCTCCTTGGTGCCAGGCATTGTGTTAAGCATACATGGAGGACCAAGAAAGACACATTTCCCAACTTTAAGAAGTTCATATAATCTCCATTCATGAATTAGTGGGATATTGTACAGGACCCCTAAGTTTATGCTCTCATCTTTGTCTCCCAGAATCCCCACTTTACCTTATTTTTAAGGGTTTTTTGAGACCGCCTTGGCTGTCAGGGTTCTACCCTTGGCCTCATTACACTGAATTAATGTAAGACAACTTATTTTTATAATGTGGTGCAGAATCCCCATTTTATACTAGAAGGATTTAAAGTTTAAGAGTAATAATTAAGTAAAATGTCCATTAAGAAAGACGGGGAATCAGCATTCAAACCAGGTCAATCTAAATCCACAATCAAGGTTCTTAAGTGTTTATCAAAGCCTCTCAAACAGATTCTCATTTTCACAAGAGTAGCTGATGATATGCCAAGGCTATTAAAAAACAAACAAAACACAATATAAACATAGAGCATTTTCTTGGAATGATAATTATATTAATGTTGTAAAAAAATTTTTTTGAACATGTTTGATATTAATGTTGATATACTATAGAGGTGTTACACAAAATTCAAACATATTTGAACTGTAATCCACCAGTCTCCTCTATCCATGGAATTCTCCAGGCAAGAATATTAGAGTGGGTAGCCATTCCCTTCTCTAGAAGATCTCCCCTACCCAGGGATCAAACCCAGGATTTCCTACCTTGGAAGCAGATTCTTTACCATCTGAGCCACCGGAGGAACCCTAAGATAAAATATAGGATTACAATAAAGTCATTTCCCTCCAGTAGGGGAGAGATCATGTCTTCCTTACTCAGGACAAGTCATTTATGACTCTTCCTGTAATTCCCTGCCCCCGCTTCTTTACCTGGATAAGTCTGCTCTTTAGGACTCAATTCCATCTCTCTCTTCTGAGGCCTTTTCTTGCTCATCTGATTCAGCACCTCTAACTCCAGACTGGATCGGATGGCCCCTTGTCCTCTCTCACAGTGCACAGCCAGTCCTGTCATGGCACTTTCTCCATCTTCTTGAAATTGTCTGCTGAGCGTCCACCTACCCACCTTGACCATGAGCTCTGAAAGGATAAGGTCCGTGTCTTACCTACCATTATATCCCCAGAACCTGGTATTTAGTACATATATTGTATATTGACTTTTATATTTTATTCAACTTTGTATATTTTATTCAACTTAACAATTACTAGTCACTGCTACTTTATCCTAATGATGTCCTTGGTGATTCAAGGACAGATTTGAATTTTATTGGCTTATTTATTTTATTAGTTAGAGTTCTAAGAAAATTAGTCAGATACCTAAACTAAAAAACTTCTCACTGTTCTAATTAATCAAATACTTAAATAGATATGACATTAAAACGCATGTGTGGACTTTCCTGGTAGCTCAGTGGATGAGAATCCACCTGTCAATGCAGGGGACATGGGCTTAGGAAGATTCCACGTGTTGTAGAGCTACTAACCCCCTGTATCACAACTACCGAGCCCACAGACTGCAACCACAGAAGTGTCTAGGGCCCACAAGCTAAAACGATGGAGCCTGTATGTCACAACTTGTGAAGTTTGCATGCCTGTGCTCTGCAACAAGAGAAGTCACCGCAACGAGAAAACTGCATGGCAATAAAGAGTAGCCCCAGCGTGCAGCAGCAACTAGAGAAAACCCCTACAAAGCAACAACCAAAAATAAATGAATCTTCTTAAAGTTTGGAAAAAACATATGTATGGAATCTAGAAAGATGGCACAGATAAGCTTGCTTGCCAGGTAGGAATAGAGACACAGACAGGAGTAGAGAACACGGACGTAAAGGGGAAAGGGAAGGGTAAGACGAACTGAGAGAGCAGGATTAACACACGTATATTACTACTGTGCGTAAAATACATAGCTAGTGGGAAGCTGGTGTACCGCACAGAGAGCTCAGCTCAATGGGCTGTGATAACCTCAAGGGCTGGGATGGTGGCTGGGAAGGAAGGTTCAGGGGGAAGGGGATATATGTATACATATGGCTGATTCACTTTGTTGTATAGCAGAAACTAACACAACATTGAATAGCAATTATACTCCAATTTAAAATAAAACAATGCACTCTTAAGACAGCTCTTTAAATGGAATCTGGTGATTTGAAAGTGCTAGAGCTACACTGACCAAAATAACCTATAAGATTGTTGATAGTGAGTTGAGATTTCATTCTTCACTTTTCAGAGCTAAGTAGTGAGGCCTCGGATAAACCCAATGTACACATAGCCCAAAGATTTCTGTAAGTTATAATACAAAATAAAAGCCTCAGCAATACAAAAGTTCTATAGGTAGCAAACCCCTTTTGGAAGAAAGTATAAAAGCTAAAGGCATTTACCTGGTCCTGTCTACAGATTCCCTCTAGGTGCACGGCTACATTGCCTTAGGCTTGTGCCAGAGACCCAGTGCTGGGTGGAGTAGGGGAATGAGTAAGACCAATAGGACAGTCATCCAAAGAAAATCCTGTGCCAGGAGTGAGCAAACCATCGACTGGGAAGTGATGCAGAAGGTCCAAGAGCCAAAAGAGCTTAATGGAGCTGGTCTCAAATTGGAACAGTCAAGCAGACAGAAATCCAGAGGAAAGGAGTCTCAGTCAAAACCAGGCAGTCAGAGATGAGATCAAAAGCCAAAAACTTAAGGTCAATACAGAAACTGAACTTAACACAACCCAGCAGAATCATGCCAAACAATAGGCAAGGATCCCTAGTACCTTAATTTAAAATCTAAAAAGTATTGCTACACAATGCAACTTTTATTTGAACACTAAAAATCGCCCTAAATTTTTAACAAGCATAGCTAATGGAAAAGAATTCTTCTTTTGTAGAGATTTTTTAAAAGCCAAAATTAACGCATTGGTGGCAGTTGAAAACAAAACCTTGAAGATCAATTTTGCCTTAGGATAAAGAATTACCCTATGTTTCATGGTGTTCTATAAATCAATGGAGGAAATATTGTTTTATATTAAATAAGCAACTCAAATGGCAATGAAATTCAAAGCAGTCACTTTTTCTTTGAGAAAGCAGGTTTGCTGGTTTCTTTGTCTGAATTCTCCTGTGTCAGCACCATACCCCAAATATAGTGGATCACTCAATACACATTTGACAAATAAATGAAGGACAGTTTTATGTGTCTTGGCAATAAAGCATTCCTTTGTCCTAATTCCTCAGTGAAATTATAATCTCTTTCTAATCTGAAATTTCTTCAAAACTATGTCAAAAGTGAATTTTTCTCTCTGAAATTTCTGTATAAAACTAACCTGAGCAGAAAGATTGGATTCCATGAAACAAGTTTCTAAAATGGTTCAGTAGAAAAAGAAATGTTTCATAAGGATATGCTTTAAGCTTCAATCTTTAATGAAGATTCGTTCCAGTTTCAGAACATACACTGGCAATGTTTACAGCTTGGACAGGGATTGCTGCCTTAGAACTTCTCTCTATTGCTCCTCACTCTGGAGTCAATAAGAGATGGAATCATTTGTATAAATAACTATTACATAAGAACCTACTGTATAGCACTGGGAACTCTACTCAATACTCTGTAATGGCCTGTATAAGAGAAGACTCCAAAAAAGAATGAATATATGTGTATGTGGAGAAGGAAAGGGCAACCCACTCCAGTATTCTTGCCTGGAGAATCCCAGGGATGGAGGAGCCTGATGGGCTGCCAGCTACGGGGTTACAAAGCCGGACACAACTGAAGTGACTTAGCAGCAGCAGCAGCATATGTTTACGTGGGGCTTCCCAGGTGGCCCAGCGCTAAAGAATTCACCTGCCAATGCAGGAGACTCAAGGGATGCGAGTTCAATCTCTGGGTCAGGAAGATTTCCCGGGGTAGAAAGTGGTAACCCACTTCGGTATTCTTGCCTGGAATATTCTATGGACACAGGAGCCTGGTAGTCTATAATTGCAAAGAATCAGACATGACTTAGCGACTGCACATTAACAACAACAATATGTATATGCATAACTGATACATATACTTAGATGCACATCTGAAACTAACATAGCATTGTAAATTAACTATACTACAATAAAAACATTTTTTAAATAGCTATTACAAAGGGAATACAGTATTTAGAAGGCTGTTGGTGTGCAATTTGCAATTCATTTCAGTTCTTTCACAATCAATGAAAACATAAAATGAAAATGATTTCACATTTGACTGGTGAGGCTGTTGTTTACAGATCCTAATAACACAGGAAGGCAATATTTAGATAAACTAAGAGGCATATGAGGGGCCTGCATTTGTTCATTAATACATTTTATAACTAATGTAGATCTTACAGGAAAAACTACTCTGCAGTGAAAACTAATTATTACTGAGAGGTATTTCTTTCAAGAAGCTAATGACTGTCAGAACTGAATTCTTACTCTTTCCATCTATTTTTCTGCAGATTTTCTTGAAAACTCATTCTTTTAAAAAAAATTTATTCAACATAGTAAGAAGAAAAACTTTCCACTGTGGGAGGTTTAGACCTGAAAAGAAATAGAAAACAGGCTATTTTCATAGCAGGCCTTTGTTTATATGTTTAAAAAACAAATTCTTAGAATATTTGTGGAAAAACATATTGCTCTTAGCCATCAATCAGAAATCAGCATGTCAGGAACTTTCACTTCCTGCCAAGAAGGAGTAACAGGGACCAGTTTACCCTTCCACCTTAAACAACTAGAAGACCAAACAAAATATATGGAAAAAATGATTTTCAGACATTGGACAACAGACAGCATGAGACTTGATCCCTGGGAAAATAACAACAGATGAGATAAGCCCTAGAAGAATTTCCAGGCTGCAGCACACAGCATGGATGACCCAAATAGAAATCAGTGGTATCACTGGATTGAAGAGACAGAGGTAAAAGTAGAGAGAAGCCAAGGAAGCTAGAATGTGTAGGAAAAGCTCCCCAAAGACAAGAGAGCTGCACAGAGAGAATGCAGAGGTGTCTCTTCCAACACTGGCAATCATAATGTGACTATTTTGGCATGCATGAGCCGAAATTGCCCCAGGTCAGGCAAAGAACTAATAAACCAAACAATTCCTTGAACTCACACAGGACTGGGAATATTTTGTGTTCCCACCAGCCAGAACGGAAAGATGGCCTAATACCCACAGTATTGCATAAAGTCTTCAGAAAGGTAGTGAGACCAAATGAGCCCTAGACTAAATACAGCTCGGTCTGCCCTAGTAAAGCTTAAAGGCAAGCCTCAAAGGGATCAAACTGAGCTTAAGTAACTTAACTTCAAAGCAGAACAAAGTCTGACACCATTGAAAGGAATATGACCATATCTAGTGCCCAGTGACATAAAATGGGAAAAAACGGAAAACCTCTCCCTCCCACAAAAGAAACCTTTCCTTCCTTCTAATAACTGTATCTTTGTCCCCAGTGTTCATAT
The DNA here is from genome assembly GCF_019320065.1 of Cervus canadensis. Classification (NCBI taxonomy): domain Eukaryota; kingdom Metazoa; phylum Chordata; class Mammalia; order Artiodactyla; family Cervidae; genus Cervus; species Cervus canadensis. Next base: position 62,842,747 of record NC_057387.1, read on the forward strand.
TCCTCCAAGTTCCCATTCTTGTTCCTAGATGGCTGTTGGAATAAACCCCACTAGTGGCTCAGTGGTAACGGATCCACCTGCCACTGCTGCTGCTGCTAAGTCACTTCAGTCGTGTCCAATTCTGTGCGACCCCATAGATGGCAGCCCACCAGGTTTCGCCGTCCCTGGTGGGCTGCCATTTCCTTCTCCAATGCATGAAAGGGAAAAGTGAAAGTGAAGTCGCTCAGTCGTGTCTGACTCTTTGTGACCCCATGGACTGCAGCCCACCAGGCTCCTCCATCCATAGGATTTTCCAGGCAAGAGTACTGGAGTGCGTTGCCATTGGCTTCTCCAACCTGCCGCTGCAGGAGGTGCAAATTTGATCCCTGGATCAGGAAGATCCCCTGGAGAAGGACATGGCAACCCACTCCAGTATTCTTGCCTGAGAAATCCCATGGACAGAGGAGCCTGGTGGGCTACAGGCCATGTGGTCGCAGAGTCGGACACGACTGAGCAACTAAACAACAACGACAACAGGGAAAGGTCCCAGGCTAATCCCTAAGTAGATATGGGACTTCCTCTTCTTCACAAGGCCTTTTCACACATATGACCCATTGTCCCCACAACAATCTGGGACGTGGACATCATTATTACTGTTTTACACATCCAGAAAAAGGCTTAAAACTATTAAATTAAGAAAGAGCCAGCTTCAGGGTAGAGAACCCCAGACTTGAGTTGGGAAGCCAGCATTTGCTTTCTGGTCCTGCAGTTACAACCTTTGACAAATCAGTTAAGTGCTCTGAGCCCTGGAGAAGGGAGAAGGTTGTCTACCTCACGGTTTTGTTGCTAGGATTACATTTTTAATTGAGACACGTGTCGGGCAAGAGGCTCAGCAAACATCAGCATCACTTTGGAGCAAGTTGGTGGTCGCAGATCACAGGTTTGGTAGGTTTCTCAGGGTCCCCTTTCAGGAAGTCGCCTGTGACACTCACAGGCTGGAGCAGAACTGGGTGGCTGTGCCCTGTAGCTGGGCTCCTGGTGTGGGACTCCACTCAAGACTTCTCTCTTTTTATGGGACAGGCGTGAGTTCACTCTCAAAGGGGGAAAAGAACTCCTGGGTTCAGGCAGCTGGCAATGTGAACATAGCTGCTGGTTAGGAGTGCGGGAGACAAGAGCTGCCCGGAACCTGGACGCCTTGGAGGACCAGGTGCTCCAGGAAGTGAAGTCAGGGCAGCCCCCATCACTGAGGGGAGGAGGGGGAGGCTCCTGGAACCACTAATTCAGGTCACTCAGCTCCAAGTCAATCTCCAACGCAACTCAAAGAACTAATCACACTGCCTGTCTCCACCGTAAGATATGGGTAAGAAAACCTCGTGTACATTGCAAATTGTTGTTGATTTATACTGATTTTCCTGTTTTACATTTAAAATTGGTCCTTGGGACTAGCCACCAAACATACAAAATGAGCTAAATGGATGTTTGGAGATAAAAGTACTCTCAGTCCCAACTCCTGCTCTCATTGCTCTGGGCTTTAGAAGTTCAATAACATCAGATATGTATCAGTTATTGTTAACCTTTTTGGTTCATTAAACTTTTTTGAGAATGAGCCAAGCTACTGACTCTCAAGCCTAGAAAAGCACATATATACATATATATGCTCACCCTCAAACTGCATAGAACTCCAAGGGATTCCAGGTTGACTCCAGGTTTCAAATTCTGTGAGGTAGTTTACTATTAGAAGAAAACTGAGTCCCAAAGGGAGTCAACTAATTTTCTCAAAGTAATGAGTCAATGAGCAGAAATGCGAACCCCAAATCCTCTGACTCCAAATGCGATGCTTTTCCTAATACCCACATATGGTTATCTCGGTGCTCCACAGACAACCCGTCCAGACGGAGCTCATCTGCCATCTCACTGCCCAGATGCCTTAGAAAGGTGAGAGCCACCTGTGGGCATACAGACCACACCTTTCACTTCCTGTGGGCACAATCACTCAAATTCCCAGCATTGGTTTATTCTTTTAAATAATTATTAAGCCCCACCTATGGGCCTGCATTATAGGCTTCAGGTACAAAGTGAAAAAATATATACATATCATCACTGCCAGCATGAAGTTTATCATCTAGTTTGTACTTCTCCCCTGAAAGGCAGCAAACCCCTAAAATGGTGATTCATTTCTATAGCACCTAGTATAAGAAAAGTTACAAAATAGTCATATAACTTTAAGTACTTATATATGTGTGTGTGTATACATATTTCATTTGTATATATTATATACATATAATCAATAAGCTTTGAACTAGCTCACTGACATATATGCGTTACATTAAAACAGATGTTTCTGGTAATTAATGATAAAATGTGATTGATGGGTTGGTTAGATTTCTTTTTTAGTTCTCAAAAAGTAAACTGGTTGGCTTCACATCACTGAAAAAAATAACTTAAAAGACATTTTGAACAATTTGTCTTCATGATTCTAGACTCTCTACAAACTCATTATTCAAAAACTCTTTGATAATATGATTCACGTTACTCAAAAATATTGTTTTTGAGGGTGGTATGGGAGGAAAACGGCTCACTTGACAGGGGTAAAAGCACTCCTGGCCCAGTTGGAATCTTGGAAATAAAAAAACTGTTAGCTCAGTTTCATTTTTAATTTATGAGGACACAGGAGGTTGCCACAGTAACCAAAATTCCAGTGACTTAAGACTACACAAGTTTACTTCTCTTTCAAACAGAGTCCATGACTGGTGCAGGGCTTTCTCCAGGGCAGCTGGTCTCCATGTGTTGGCTGGGTACTCCTGGCTGCTTCGGAGTAATAGCATCTCCATCTCAACATGTGCCTCCAAGATTGTCAAAGTGAAGGAAGAGAGCAGACAGAAACACACCCAGCTCTTAAATGTTTCCCCCTAGAGGGCCTCTCACCTCAGGTTTCATTGACAACAGCAGGTCACATGGCCATATCTAGCTTCCCAGGAACAGAGAACTGTTTCGTTCATGTGGCCAAAGGGAAAAGGTAAGAATCAGATGACTGTGCACAAAAGTAATATCTACCATTGCTTTCGTGATTAGTTGCTAAGTCGTGTCTGATTCTTTACGACCTTATGGACTGCAGCCCACTAGGCTCCTCTGTGCATGGGATTTCCCAAGCAAGAATACTTGAGTGGGTTGCCATTTCCTTCTCCAGGGGATCTCCCTGGATCAGGGGTCAAACCCACATCTCCTGCCTTGGTAGGTGAATTCTTTATCACTGAGCCACCAGAGAAGCCCGATATCTACCATGCATAGTTGCAAACATCATATAAACAACATCATTCCACAAATAGTTTTCAATGTGAATAGTTTAACTGAAACTATTTCTCTTTGCTTTATTAAGTAAAGAAGATAATATATAAGTTTTGTTTTAATTTGTAGCTTTTAGTGGGATGTTATGCAAATGTCCAGTTATAGAATGCTATCTTCTAGCTATCTCTAAAGTTTCTATTAGACTTAGTCTGGATTAGAGAAGCTACCACTTTGTATTCATTCTGAAACAAAACTCAAAAATTCACATAGCATGTGCCCGAGGTCAAAATCTAGTGGTCACATCTGAGTGTCAATTCTATCTTGTTTCCCGGTCCAATTTCACTCCTACTCATCAGGGATTGGATTAACCTTTGGGGACTGCTTGCCATTCCAGTAAAACAGGGATAATATGCCCATCTCAGGTGGTTAACATGATCAGCAAATTAAATAATAAAGACAGAAATGCTGTTAAATCGCTAAATCAAAATAAAATTAACATACTATTTATGCAAAATTTGAAAGGTCAAACTTGCAACAACAAAAAAAACTGCCCTAAATTTACTTTCCAAATAACATATTACTCAAAATAGCTGGCTTAGCTCTTATAATATCCAGAGATATGAAAAAAGAGTTTTGGTAGAGTTTTTGATAATGTTAAATTATTGCTTAGTTTCTAATATCAATGGGGCATGTCCACTCAGGTTCTTAAACAACCCTAATAAGTATCATTTATGCAATCCCTTCTATGAGATCACTCTCATTTTTGGCTCCCAGAAAAACACATGAGGTGGTCCAAAGTGAAAAATCACACAAATTAAATCCATCTGCTGATACTAACATAATTGAGCTAACTTGGATTTTAAAAGGAAAAACAATCAGGGTTTTACGTAAATACATCTTATTCTAGAAACGGGAAGGGCATGCATTCATGCTAACCAAACAATTTGGCTTTGCATTTAATGTCCACATTATGTGAATTGTCTTATTACATAAAACTCATTTTAAAACTAAATATTTGTCTAATGGTACTTTTTAAAAAAAAATATAATAGATTCAAGTGAAAATGAGGAGAAAGGAGAAGTAGGAAAAAAGGAAGGAGAAGGAAGAAATAAAAGCAATTTGAGATGTGGCAAGTAATCAGTCTGATGGATAAACTCCTATTTGAAGTGTGTATATATATACATGATCTTAGATACATGGAGCAAATTCTTTATGGGGCCTGGTGGCACACTCCACTCCGGCCATCAGAACCGCATGTGCAGTAGGGTGCCCCTCTCTGGGCTGTGTTGTCCCTTCTGCTGTGGTCAGTCAACCACTGTGGATATGCTGATAGGTGGGGCTACTGCCTGGCCCAGTTTGCTACCAGTCCACTGGTGGGCGGGGCCAGGACCCAGCACCACTGTCTGTGCAGCTCCGGGAGCCTGAGGCTGGTGCTGGCTTGCCGGTGGATTGGGCCAGGTCCCAGTGAGTTGGCAGCATGCCTGGTAGGTGGTGGATGGGGCCAGGGCAGGTGCCAGACTACTAGTGGGCAAGCTAGGGTCCCTGCGGTTGCTGGCCATGCAGCCCTTACAAGGGGTGGAGCAGGGGATGGCTGGCTCCTGCCGGCTGCTGGGTGAGTAAGCCCCAGGTGCTAATAGACCAGAAGGAAGCCTCCAAAATGCAGTTTGTTACCACTAGTGTCCTCGTGGTAGAATGAGCTCCCAAAAATGGTTCCTGCCAGAGTCTGTATCCACAAAGGGAGTCCTAGTTGCCTCCTGCCACTCCAGGAGGTTATCCAAGATCAGCAAGTCAGTTTGACCCAGGCTCCTTTCTAATCCCTGCCTCTGCCTTGGTATCTCAGAGCATGAGAGATTTTGTGTGTGCTCTTTGTGATCAGAGTCTGTTTCCTATAGCCACCTGGCTCTCCCGTATGCAATCCCTGGAGGAATTCAAAGCCAGGTATTCTGGGGGCTTATCATCCCAGAGCAGAAACCCCAGGCTGGGCCAGCCAATGTGGGGCTCAGACCCCTCACTCCTTGAGGAAAACCTTTACAATTGGGATTACCCTCCCATTTGTGGGTCATCCACCCCAGGGGTGTGGGTCTTGACTACAGTGTGTCTCTGTCCTTTCTACAGATCTCATTGTTAATCCTTCTTTGTATCTTTAATTGCGGAAAATCTTTCCTGCTAGTCTTCAGGTCGTTCTCATGGATAGTTGCCCTGTAAATAGTTGTAATTTGCTATGCCCAGTGGAGGAGGTGAGCCCAGGGTGTTTCTACTCTGATTTCCTGGCCACCCACCTCTGTACAGCCTTTCTAGTCTCTGCTTCTTACTAGATGTGAGCTTCTGAGTGTGCTTTCACTCAGTATAAAATCCATTCTGTATCAAATGAAATAAACTAAAAATATACAGTGGCATGACATTACCATTCAATGTTCCACTGTGAAATTTCATTTTATAAGCTGATTATAACTCAAGAAGAATAAACGCTAAATTTTTTTAAGTAATGCATAGTCCATACTGAACTTGGAATCTTGAAAAAGTGATGGAATGTTTCCTAAATATGTTTTTAATTTTGGTTACAAGAATACAACAGCATCTTACTAATGAGGCACATTTTTCTGTCATCTATATGTGGAAATTTGGTTTTATGAAATACTTTGACTCATCAGCTCTTTTTCCCCTTAGTAATTTTTTGCAAAAGAAATGCTACACATATACACCTACATAATGACTAATCAAAATTCCATTCTGGCCCTGCCAGATATCAGTATGTTTCAAATTAACAGAGTTGGCATAAGACAGTGAACATATGGAACACACTGACTTGCCCATAACCTAAAATTCAATTGATAAAATTTCTCCTATGGCTACAAAGATTGGAGACAGTCTGTAGATCCAGAAATTCAGCAGTGTCATCAAGTACACTCACAAAAGACAGTTTTGATGATAAATAAAGCCAAGAAAAAACAAACCATAAGGCAATTTGAAACTTGAACCTGAGATACAGCTTCCCAGCACCAGTGGTAATCCAGGTGTGTCTTTAGAAATATACTGCCTACAAGATGTACAACAATTCTGGCAAGTGAGGTCCTATAATTTTCAGATGACACAGATCATCACTAGTAAATGTGTTAAACCTATCGTGAAAGAACATTTATTTTTCACACCACTTTGAACTTGTGTGCTTTGTCACTCAGTCTTGTCTGACTCTTTGCAACCCCATGGACTGTAGCCCACCAGGCTCCTCTGTCATGCCCTCCTCCAGGGGATTTTCCCAACCCAGGGATCGAACCCAGGTCTCCCACATTGCAAGTGGATTCTTTACCATCTAAGCCACCTTATTTTTCACACCACTTTGAACTTAATGGAAGTTAGAATGATTTGGTTGAGTGAAAGTCACTCAGTTGTGTCCAACTCTTTGCAACCCCATGGACTGTAGCCCACCAGATTCCTCTGTTCACAGGATTTCCCAGGCAAGAACACTGGAGTGGGTTGCCATTTTCTCCTCCAGGGGATCTTCCCGGCCCAGAGATGGAACCCAGGTCTCCCACATTGCAGGTAGATTCTTAACCATCTGAGCCACCACAGAAGCCCCAGGTTTGTATTAAATGAAGCCTTCTCTCTCAGGATCCCCTAAAATGACAATTACCATAAGAAAGGTATCACACTGTGCCCTAACAAGTTTTGGGTTGGTTTGTGAAAGAGCTTTTTCTTTTCAGCAGAGATTAGCAAACTATGGGCCAAAGTTTTCCTGGAAATAGTCATGCTCATTCCTCACCTCTTGCTTATGGCTTATTCCTGCTGCAACAGCCCAGTGGAAGAGTTGAGACAGAGATGGTATGGCCCACAAAACCTAAAATATTTACCATCTGGCGCTTTACAGAAAAAGTTTATGAATTCCTGATATAGAACAATGGGCCCGTTGGGATCCTAAAAGTCAAGAGAAAAAGAAAGAGGAGCTGGGGAATTTAAAGTAATAATGCTTTCCATTTGGGAACACTGCCTTTAAGGAAGGATCTTTGAATAACTAATTCTCACAGTATAATCTGCAAAGATTGATATCACAAGCTCTGGCACAGGTAGGTACTCAAGAAATATCTGTTGGCTAAATACATTCATTCAGTTAATATGTATCAAGAGCTTACCAAGTGCAACACACTGTTACCAGGAGATGTGGAAAGAGCAATAAGCCAGGAGAAAGTAACAAAACTGTACTCTTGGGGCTTTCATTCTAGTGCAGGGAAACAGAAATTAACCATATAATTATGCAAATGATTTAATAATAACACTTTAGAAATGATTTAACAATAACACGTTAGGGTAGAGGAACAGTGAAGTGTGTTAGTTGCTCAGTCCTGTCCAACTCTCTGTGACCCCATGGGCTGTAGCCTGCCAGGCTCCTCTGTCCATGGAATTCATCAGGCAAGAATACTGGAGTGGGTTGCCATTTCCTTCTCCAGGGGATCTTCCTGACCCAGGGCTCGAACCCAGGTCTCCTACATTGCAGGTGGATTCTTTACCATCTGAGCCACCCCGGAAGCCCAGAGGAACAGTGGAGGGGTGCAGTTTTACACGGCAGCCACAGAAGGCCTTCCTGAGTCTGATACATTTAACCAGAGGCCGAAAGAAGCTAGGGGAAGCTGTGGGCTGGTTTCGGGGAACTGCAAAGGCCCTGAGGTGTATGGAGTCTGGCTGGTCCCTAGAAGCTGCTGTGGGGGGGACCACAGAGAGGAAAGGCCATGGCCACTCAGAGAGGGAACCTGGGGCAGCCGCACTTTGGGCCCTGAAGGCCACACTAGGAGCTTTGAATTTTACAGTGAAAAGGTTTGAGAAAAGGAGACATAATCTAACCCGTGTGTAGAACAATCATTCTGCCTGCTGTGGGAGACCAAGGTGAATATATTCACAGAGTGAACTGATAGCTATGAAAACAAACTGACAAAAAAAGTTTTCCATGCTCTAGTCTCTTTCTCCACTGACACTGCTGCTAAATCTCTTCAGTCATGTCCAACGGGAAAAACCTTAATGAACTTGTCTGATTTTTAAGGTAAGCTTCACCTGGGGAAGATCGCAAATGGGAGAGGTTTAAATAGAAAAAAGTGAAATTACCCTTTATAATAAACTGACAAATGTTTAGTATTCCCCTGTAAGAAGGGGTGGACACAGATTTGGGCTGCTCTGTTGTGGGGACTTCCCTGGTGACTCAGAGGTAAAGAATCAGTCTGCCAAGGCAGGAAATGCTGGTTCAATCCCTGGGTTGGGAAGATCCCATGGAGGAGGGCATGGCAATCCACTCCAGTATTCTTGCCTGAAGAATCCCATGGACAGAGGATCCTGGTGGGCTACAGTCCATAGGGTCTCAAGAGTCAGACACAAGTGAAGTGACTAAGCATGTTGTAGGATAAGGAAGAAGATGCTACAAGAAAGAGCGGCCTGAGCCACTGAGAATTTGACCATAACGATGGCTAACATTCCATTTTAAGCTGTTTGCTTCTCCATGTTGGGATGGAGTGACCCCACACACCCTGTCCACTGCTCTCCCCCAGCATTTGTGAGTGTTTGGCATCAGTGTAGTTTTGATGATTTTTTTTGAGGGACAAGAGAGAAGCAGGCTTCATAGTAACTTGCATCAGGAGAAACCTAAGCTCTCCCATCCCCTTCACCAAAAAAAGAAAATTACTCATAAAAATACTGGTGATGACATGTTCATATCACATATGTTAGGAAATCAAGATATTTTACACAGATGTGTTTTAAGGGTCATTCCAGATCACCAGAGGATTTATGGCCCATCATTCAAGCAGCTGAAACTTGGATTTTATATGAAAATTCAAATTACACAAACTGAGCACTAATAAGATAGGTGAGCTTGCCAAAGTTGTATAGCCAGTTAGCTGGTAAAGCTGGAGCCCTAGCTCAGCCTTCCAATTCCAAGTCAAGTCCACTCCACCACAGCAGCCTCACCAACACAATATTTCCTAAGCCCAGCTGTGTTGATGCTGTAAGGAGCCAGATATTCCCAGAGGCTCAGGCCACTTCCTGAGATAAATTACTCATACAGGAGATCAGGATAGCAGTTACTGCAAACAACTCTAAGACACTAACTTAAAGAGCCAGTATGCCTACCTGATAGGTATTCTCTAAGGTAAATACATTGTTTGGGTCTACATCTACCTTTAGCAGAAGCATGAACCCTTTGAATTCACTGATCCAGAAGTGATGAATATTCATTGGAAGGACTGATGCTGAAGCTGAAACTCCAATACTTTGGCCACCTGATGCAAAGAACAGACACATTGGAAAAAATCCTGATGCCGGGAAAGATTAAGGGCAGGAGGAGAAGGGACGACAGAGGATGAGATGGTTGGATGGCATCACCAACTCGATGGACATGAGTTTGTGCAAGCTCCAGGAGTTGGTGATGGACAGGGAAGCCTGGTGTGCTGCAGCCCATGAGGTCGCAAAGAGTCGGACATGACTGAGTGACTGAACTGGGAAGTAATGAGAAGTTCATGAGAAGTTCAACTAATCAAAACCGGGGTGGTGGGGGGGGATGTTCAAGGGGACACTTATAAGGCGAGAATTGCATAGGACTGTCCTGTTTTCCCCCCACGAAAGAAAAGACTCCAGGTGTAGCTAGACACATACCCATCACCTCTGGAGCAAAAGGCTTGAGATACAATAACATGCTCAGAGAAGTCCCACAATTAGACACATTCACTAGGAAAGCTCTTTTTCATCCACAGTGTACAAGAATTAATAAAATTCAGTATATGTCTAACTCTTTATAGGATCATCCATCACTAACATTTCATAGACAAGAGTGAAACTGACCAAATTTAAACCATCTTAATTTTAGAATCTATATATTTAGCCTCTCTGGTCCCACTACTGATAAAATAGAGATCGCAATGCCTGTTTTATCTGATGGTTTTCAGATTAAAGATAATGTATATATGGTGGGCAACACTGTGCCTGGCAAAGATGGCACTCAATAAGTGGCATCCATTATTAATAATTAATTATAATAATAATTACTCAAAGTAAGCAGAGCTGACCCTATACTGAGGTCATGGTTAAGGACTCCCTTCCCCCACATGATTTGTGGGGTACCCTAAAGTGCCTGCTGGAAACAATCAAGTTTCAACCTAAGGGTACCACACACTTCCATGAGCAACTTCTCTTTCCAAGAAACACAACATGGTCAAGACATCAGTAGGGTTCCAAATTCTTGCAAGCTGTATAAATACCTCTCAGCACTAATATGCTTCCAACCCCACACTAATACATTGTGTAAATATCATAACTTCAGCTATGGCCAGGAAAACCTTAATGAACACCAGATTCAAGAAAGAGGAACCATAATAATCTTACTCTCTATCAGCCCAAACTTTCACCACCTTTATTTAAACAGCTTTACCAAGTTCAAAACTGAACACAAGCAATTATCCTACAAGTGTTTGGGTCAACATGGCAAGGTAATAAGGCCCTGGGCAATTAAACCTGCGCTGCTCTCCTGGAAAATGTTCCAGGCAGGTTGGCACAAAAGAACACATGGACCTCAAATGCAGTCTGGTCTTAACCTCCACCACTCACCAGCCACATAAGCAAGTACGTGTCAAGTTAATGCTTCAAGCTTTAGTGTCCCTATCTGTATATGGGGGATAACAACTGAATTACCTGCTTTATTGGAATACTAAAAAGATGTACAGGAAGGTGCCTTATAAATGATGAAGTGTGGTGCTTCCCTGGTACCTTAGCAGTAAAGAATTCACCTGCCAATGCAGGAGACAAGGGTTCAATCCCTGATACAGAAATATCCCACATGCCGCAGAGCAACTAAACCTGTGTACCACAACTACTGAGCTTGTGCTCTGGAATCTAGGAGCCACAATTACTGAGCCCATTTGTCACAACTACTGAAGCCCACGTGCCCTAGAGAAGCCGCAAGAGAAGCCACTGCAATGAGAAGCCCCCTCTTGCTACAACTAGAGAAAAGTCTGTTCAACTAGAGAACAGCCAAAAACAAAATTATAAAAATAAACACTGATGAAGTGCTATGTGCAAGCTGTTAATACTGTTAATATTTTGCTTATCAGATATGTTCCACATTCAGCAAACAAGCTTTTATGAGTTCCCAGTCAACTAGCAATTTAACTATGGGTATTTTCTGTTTTCTGTTTTGTTTGATTCATTATGTTCAACATGACCTTGATCTTGCTTTATAAACACTCCTAAGACAGAGGGTAAGTTAGGGGTTGGGATCTTCACAGGCTTCCGAGTGACCCTGTATTTAGTCAGTCTGTTTTTAGCACACTCACGATTTCATTAGATACAAGCTTTGCTGTGGGCAGGATAGACAGGTCTCCCCACACAAAATCTTAAAGCCAGTTATTGGCCTTTGGCAACCCCCTCCCATCCTCTCTGCTCCCCCTTATGGCTCCGCTGGTAAAGAATCTGCCTGCAATGTGGGAGACCTGGGTTTGATCCCTGGGTTGGGCCTGACCTCTTTAGCTCTCCTTTTTTCAACAATATCATAAACTTCCATAGAGCTCAGGGCCCTCCTACTGACCCCTAGTCACCCAGAGGCCCCACCAGCAGGCCATCCTAGCTTGGCACCCTGAGGAAGGATCCCTGGTTTGGGCCTCTGTAATCCTCCATCCTCCTTTCTGCCACTAAATTGTTTCTGTTCCAAGTTGAATCAATTTGTATAAGATCTGTCCTCCAAACTGATACAAAAAAGCAATGATGTCTCTCTCCTGTAAGGGGTTTTCATTTAGGTCTTTGTAAATAATGCTTAAATCCCAAAGGAGGAACTGTTGTGATGGGAAATTTGAAAAATCAGCACAAGAGGTATTTAAGGCATTCACACACACCCTTACTTGTTCAATCACCAAGCATATATTTGGCACTGAAAAGGGGTTCCCAGACCAAATTCCAACGTGTGTGTGTGTGGAGGCTTCCCCACACCAACAAGCAATTCTCAGGTTCCACCAGGTGTCTGAGAAGTCAACTCAATTCTGACACTATCTGAAGATAGAATCAGATTCCACAGGTAAAGACTCAGTTCCACAAAACCATCCTCCACTTCAGACACCAATTTCAAGTCCAGATTATTACCTGTACTTCTGATGATCAACTGGCTACAAATCAGATTGCCATGAACCCCCTTCTCTGATTCAATTAATTTGCTAGAACAGCTCATGGAACTCAAGAAAACCCATTTGCATACCAGATTACTGATTTATTATAAAAGGATATTAAAAGTTATGAATCAACAGCCAAATGAAGGTACACATGTATCAGGCAAGGTTCCAAACAGTCATGTCCTACTCTTTGCAACTCCATGGACTGCAGCCTCTGTCCATGGAATTCTCTAGGCAAGAATACTAGAATGGTTTGCCATTCCCTTCTCCAGGGGATCTTCCTGACCCAGGGACTGAACCCAGATCTCCCACATTGCAAGCAAGCAGATTCTTTACCATCTGAGCCATCAGGGAAGCACCTGCCCTTGCATAGAACCCAAAAGTCACCTTCCCTGAATCATTTTCAGGAACTGGGACAAGAGACCAAATATTATCCCATTGCTCTATTGGTTGGGAAATTCCAAGGGTTTGGGGAGGTGTGAGCCTGGAACTGTGAATAAAGACCTTTGCTTGGGACCTTGCCTGATATCCCCAACACACCTGAGCAAAGCTGGAGAGTCAGAGTGACGATGGCCCAGGGCCCATCACAGAGTGTGCAATGAAGGACTGGAGCACTTGGGCCAGGGAAAAGGCCGACTTCAGCTAAGGCCAGCATCTCTAACTGGGTTAATCCCCAAACCCACTGCATCATTTTTATCCAACAATAGAGTCCTAGTTGCAATTAAGCATTTTGAGTTACAATTTTAAATTAACTGGAATATTCAGAAGATATAAGTTTTGCCCTCAATCTCCCAATCACATGGGAAAGGGAAACAAGAAAACAGTTCCTTATAACACAAGGAGATATGAGTTTATTATTGGTCTAATCAAATACCTCTAATAGCAAATAAATGCCAGGAACTAAAAGAATTTCATGCCCTAGTGACAGGATACATGTGCCATGTAATACTAATAGCCCACATAATCATGAGCAAAATTCTAAGGATACTCTCACATTGAAAGCTATTAAACAAACCTCTCATCCTGAGAATAAATAGAACATTTAAAATGACAAGATTTTAAAAAAAAGTAAAGTGACATGATAGCTGATTTTTTTTTCTTTTACTGCACTGAATTGCTCAGTATTAGTTCAGTTTAGGAAATCAACTTATTTCCAAAGAGCCTACCTTATCATTTCTTAAATTGTGGTCTTTTTAGGCAAGACAAATAAAAGAACAGGTATTTATCCCCTCTGTCTTCATCACACTGTATTCTGCTGAGCATTAAGATTTACTAAGGTGCAGTAAGTACCTAACAGCAAGGCTATAGATGCATCATTGGAATTGAGTAATGAAATGAGATGAAATAGGGGTTTTTATAACGATCAGCCCTGTCAGCAGCCATCAGCAGCAGTTTGTCTTTCAGTTAATCCAAGAGAATAGGCAAATTGACACATACCACAGGAGAGCAGGTAACCAGTGGTAAAGAATCCGCCTGCCAATGCAGGAGATGCAGGTTCAATTCCTGAGTTGGGAAGATCCCCGAGAGAAGGAAATAGCCACCCACTCCAATATTCTTGCCTACAGGATCCCATGGACAGAGGAACCTGGCGAGCTACAGTCCATGGGGTCACACAGCATCGGACATAACTGGAGCAACTGAACAACAGAACGACCAGCCCAATCAGCAGCCATCAGCAGCATTTTTGTCTTTCAGTTAATCCAAGAAAACAGGCAAACTGACAGGTATCACAAGAGAGCAGGTAATCCAGTGTTAGACTTCCTCTCTTGAAGATACTTATCAGTGAACAAAAGTGTTTTATGAAGAAACTGAAGGTTGGGGTTTCCAGAAGGCTGGCCCATGTAAGTTGTGGGTGAGCACATTTGGCTGGCGAAGAACTTAGACCTGCTCCATCTTGCTCCCTTCAGGCATTCACCTAATTCTCCCTGACAGTTCCAACTCAAAAACGTCAAGGGATGTCCATTCAATAACAATAAATATGGTTCAGTAAGACTTTAGATAAGCGTATTTTTCTCATCTCCTTCCTCCAAACCTGATCTCTGGAAAGAGAAGGAATGTTCATTTTAACTTGCTTGTTGTAGAATCTGGATTACATTTCCAATTTAAATGGAAACCAATCATCTAAAAAAGGGGATTAGTTAAAATCTTATCAATACAGAAAAAGACACATGAACCCCAATATTCACCACAACACTATTTACAATAGCTAGGACATGGAAGCAACCTAGGTTTCCATCAACAGATGAGTAGATAAAGAAGTTGTGGTACACATATACAATGGAATATTACTCAGACATAAAAAGGAATGAATCCCAGTCAGTTCTAGTGAGGTGGATGAATTGAGAGCCTGTTAGAGTGAAGTAATTCACAAGGGGAAACAAATATCATATATTAATGCATATATATGGAATCTAGAAAAATGCTACTGATGAACCTATCTGAAGGGAAGGAATGGAGACGCCAACATAGAGAATGAACTTGTGGACACAGCAGGGGAAGGAGAGGGTGGGATGAACTGAGAGAGTAGCATTGATATATATACACCACCATGTGTAAAATAGCTAGTGGGAAACTGCTTGCACATTTATAAAATAATAAAACCTGTATTGAGGCACATCATAAGGAGTAAAGGAGGCAATACCTAAGAAGGACTTAACACAATAATCAGTCAATGACTGCTCATATTCATTTGTTCACTCAGTGTTTAGGAGCAGCCTACTGTGTGTCAGATGCTCTGCAGTGGGAATACAGAAATGACCGAGAGAGTCACAGCCCCTGTCCTGACAGAACTCAGAGTCTAGACAGGCTGTCCAGAGTTCAGAGGGAAAAAACAAAAACAACTTGATTCATGGAAACCTCCTCCTGTGTATCTGGAGGGTTGCTGTAGTACAGAGTCACCAGTACTGCTTATGAAATATTTGCAGCTTTCCTCTTTCCAAATACATGGTGGGACTATACTATATTTGCCTTGATTAGGCATGCCCATACGACTTCCCTTGGCCAACACATGAATAGGATGGACTGATGTCCCTCTTGGGCTAAACATGTAAGTCACAGCTCCTGTCCCCACATTCTCTTCCCTCTGACAAGGTGATAATGGAACACTTGTTGATGGGACCTCCATCATCCTGGGTTCTTAAGTGACAATGGGAAGTGGAGCTTCCCCTGCTAAACATAGCATGGAGGATAACTATATTTTTATTATATTAAGCCACTGAAATTTGAGGTTATTTGTCACTGTATAATATTCTATCCTGTCCTAACCATATGGGTGCTTTGTCTAATCACCCAAATATCATTACAAACTGCATTCAGGGCACCGAAAAATACATTTAAGAAGTTGACCTGATGAGCAAAGATCTGAAGGACAAGTTGAAGTGTTTTAGATGACACAGGGTAAAGTGGGATGTGGTGTGCACAAGTGCACGGGAGCACACAGCACAAAAGACCTGAGGAAAGGGGAAGTAAGAGCCATTTCAGGAATGATGAAAACACATGTGACTGGAAGGGAGATGAAAGGAAGAGATTCAGGATGAGGTAGCAGAAAGAAAACATGTAGGCTCTGAAGCCCTGTTAATGACTTCAGTTGTTATTCTAAGAGCAGGAGCAAGCCATTAAATGGTTGTAAGCAGAAAAATAACATGATTAAATCTGTGGTTTTGAAATGATAGTTCAGGATGTAGCATGTAAAACAGACAGGCACAGGCAAGAGTTAATACAGGGAGACCCGTTGCAGACTATTGCAGTAACAGTGCAGGCAAGAGAACGTGCTGGCTTAGGCTTGATGATAGTAGTAAAGATGGAGAGATATATGAGGAAATTTTAGAGATATTCAGGCAGCAAGATCAAACAGGGCTTTAACCATAGACTAGAAACAGGGGTGAGGTGGCTTCCACAGCTGTTTGAATTGTGGTGCAATCCCTGAAACAATAAACACTGAGGGAGAAGCAGGTTTTGGAAGGAAGATCATAAATTTTGACTTGGATATGTTCAAGTGTAAGCTCCTCCAGCATCTGAAACTTCAACAAAAGTCTAGGCTATAAACATTTATATGGGCGATGATTTACCTGCATTTTGGAAAAACCAGAACATCAGATAAGAAGGGGGAGCCTAGGATAAAGTTTTGATGAATTCCTACATTTAAAAACCAGGAGAAGAATGAGGTCAAGTAGGGTGAGTGGTTGGATTGTGCACTGGATTTAGAACAAGGAGGTGATTGGTAACATTAGCAAAAGCTGTTTCAGTGGAAGGATGGGAATGGTCAAAACAAAGATGACCTTAAAAAATGATCATATTCACTCATTCATTATTTGTTAAAACCTATGATCTGGTCTGGAAATAAAAGGGTGAACGAGACCAAATAAGTCCTTGCCTCCATGGTGCTAGCAGTCCAGTGAGACAAAATAATTGCAAGCTATTTGTTGTGTAGATCACAACAAACTGGAATATTCCTAAAGAGATGGGAATACCAGACCTCTTTACCTGCCTCTTGAGAAACCTGTATGCAGGACAAGAAGCAACAGTTAGAACCGGACATGGAACAACAGACTGGTTCAAATTTGGGAAAGGAATACATCAAGACTGTATTTTGTCACCCTGCTTATTTAACTTATATGCAGAGTACATCATGAGAAATGCCAGGCTGGATGAATCACAAGCTGGAATCAAGATTGCAGGGAGAAATATCAACAACCTCAGATACACAGATGATACCACTTCAATGGCAGAAAATGAAGAGGAACTAAAGAGTTTCTTAATGAGGGTGAAAAAGAATGAAAAAGCTGTCTTAAAACTCAACATTCAAAAAACTAAGATCATGGCATCCAGTCCTACCAATTCATGGCAAATAGATGGGGAAAATGTGGAAACAGTGTCAGATTTCATTTTCTTGGGCTCCAAAATCAATGCAGACAGTGACTGCAGCCACAAAATTAAAAGATGCTTGCTCCTTGGAAGAATAGCTATGTCAAACCTAGACAGTAAGCAGAGATGTCACTCTGCCGACAAAAGTCCGGATAGTGAAAGCTATGGTTTTTCCAGTAGTCATGTATAGGTGTGAGAGTTGGACCACAAAGAAAGCTGAGTGCTGAAGAATTGACACTTTCGACTTTGGTGCTGGAGAAGACTCTTAGACTGCAAGGAGATCCAACGAGTCAATCCTAAAGGAAATAAACCGTGAATTTTCATTGGATGGACTGATGCTGAAGCTGAAGCTCTAATACTTGGGCCACCTGATGCAAGGAGCTGACTCATTAGAAAAGATCCTGATGCTGGGAAAAATTGAAGGCAAGAGAAGAAGGGAGTGACAGAGGATGAAATGGTTGGATGGTATCACTGACTCAGTGGACATGATTTTGAGCAAACTCAGGGAGATAGAGATGGACAGAGAAGCCTGGCATGCTGCAGTTCATGGGGTCACAAAGATTCAGACACAACTTAGCAACTAAACAACAACAACAGCAGTGTTATGTATTGGGAGAGAAAACAAAAGTAAAATATATATGTAGGTACATACTTAAATGGGAAGGAGGGTAGAGACAGAGGTAACAATTAAACTGAGCCATGAAGGATGAAAATGAGCTAGCTGTCCAAAGAGGTGAAAGTAATAAGGAAACATTAACTTCAGACACAGGAAACAATGAGCATGAAGACTCAATACATTAAAAAAGAAAAAAAGTCTGTCATCAAGGAATTTCTAGAAGACCATGATGCCTAGAGTTTAAAGAGTAGCAGAAATTTAGGCAGGATCAAATCATGAGCTTTGTAAGACGCAATAAAATGTTTGCATTTTACTTGCTATATTGGTTTACCAGCACTGTCATAACAAAGTACCATAGACTTGATTGCTCAAAAAATAAAAACAGAAATTTGGAACTTCCCTGGTGGTCCAGTGGTTAAGACTTTGCCTTCCAATGCGGGGGATGCAAGTTTGATTCCTGGTGAAGGAGATAAGATCCCACATGTGTCCGGGCCAAAAAACCAAAACATGAATCAGAAGCGGTATTGTAACAAATTCAGTAAAGACTTTAAAAATGGTCCACATCAAAACAAGATTTATTTTCTCACAACTCTGGAAGCAAGATGTCCAAGATAAAGGTTGTGGACAAGGTTCTTCTGAGGCCTATCTTCTTGGCTTATAGATGACCAGGTTCTACTTGTATCCTTGTGGTCTTCCCCCTGTATCTGTCTCTGTTCTACTCTTCATGTAAGGACACCAGTCATATTGTAAAAGGGTTCACTCTGATGATTTTTCTTCATTTCATAGATGTTCCCCAATTTATTCAACTAATACCATAACTGATGAATCCATTGACATGTGGATAATGCAATGATGAATATTGTTGCATATGCATTTTTTCAATAATAAAATGATAGCTGAAGTATAACATAAAAACACAAAAATCATATGCGCATAGCTTGATAAACCATCAAAAAATCAATAGACTTAGGAAACATCTCCAGCTGAAGAAAGAGAAGTATGTCAGCATCCCACAAGCCCCCCTTGAGTCCTTCCTAATCACTACCCTTTCCCTGTTCCCCAATCTTAACCATTATTTTGATTTCTAGCACCACGGGTTATTATTGCCTGTTTTTGTACTTTGCATACATGGATTCCTGTAATATGTATAATTTTATGTATAGCTTCTTTCATTCAACATTATAAATGTATAATTGATTCATACATTGATTCATATTGTTGTAGCATTGATTCACTGATGTTCATTGCTGTATACTATTCCACTCCATGAGTATACCATATTTTTTTCATTGATTGGAAGACCTTTTAACTTTTTTTACTGAGGTATAGTTGATTTATAATATTATGAATTTCAGGTGATAACACAGTGATTCAAAATATTTACATATTATGCTCAATTTAAAGTTATAAAATATTGGCTATATTCTCTGTGCTATACAATATATCCATGTAGCTTATTTATTTTATACATAGTATTTTGTGCCTCTAATCCCTTATCCCTATCTTGCCCCTCCTCTCTTTCCTCTCCCTAGTGATAACCACTAGTTTGTTCTCTATATCTGTGAGTCTGTTTCTACCATTTGTCCAATTTTTTAGATTCCACATATAAGTGATAAAACATACAGTATTTGTCTCCCTCTGGTTTATTTCACTGAGCATAATACCCTCCAGATCCATCCTTTTTGTTTCAGATAGCAAAATTTCATTCTTATTTATGGCTGAGCAGTATTATATTGTATATATATACTACATCTTCTTTATCCATTCATCCATTGATGGACACTTAGGTTGCTTTCATATCTTGGGTATTATACATAGTGCTAACATGAGCACTAGGGTGCATGTATCTTTTCAAATTAGTGTCTTCATTCTCTTTAAATATATACCTAGGATCAAATAAATACATAGACTACTATCATGTGGTAGTCTATTTCTAGCTTTTTTGAGGAAATTTTATACTGTTTTCCATAGTGACTGCACCAATTACATTCCCACTAACAGTTTACAAGGATTCCCTTTTCTCCATATCTTCTACAACATTTGTTATTTGTGGTCTTTTTAATAACAGTCATTCTGACAGTCATAAGATGGTATTTCATTGTGGTTTTAATTTACATTTCTCTTATTATAAGCAAATATAATATAATAATATAAATGTAATATAAAAAATTATAATCAATTATTAAGCAATGTTGAGAATCTTTTCATATACTATTAGCCATCTGTATGTCTCCTTTGTAGAAATGTCTATTTAGGTGTTCTGCTCATTTTTAATCTGGTTGTTTTTTGATAATGAGTTGTTTGAACTGTTTAAACATTTTGAATATTAACTCCTTGTTGGTCATATCATTTGCAAAGCTTTTCTCCCATTCAGTAGTTTGTCTTTTCATTTTGCTGATAGCTTCTTTTGTCATGAAAAAGCTTTTAAGTTTAATTAGGTCCTTATGCAAGCACTTATGGTCAATTATTTGTTTATTTTTGCTTTTGTTTCCTTTGCTTTAGGAGTCAGATCAAAAAAAAAATTCTAGGCTTTATTTCATAGAGTATTCTATGTTTTCTTCTCTGGTTTTATGGTTTCAGGTCTTAGATTTAAATCTTTAATCCACTTCATGTTTATTTTTTAATACGGTGTGAGAAAGTAGTCCAATTTGAATATTCCTCACATGACTATCCAGCTTTCCCAGCACCATTTATTGAAGAAGTTGTCTTTTCTCCACTGTATATCCTTGCCTCCTTTGCCATAGATTAATTGACCATAAGTGCATGCATTTGTTCCTGGGCCCTCTATTTTGTTTCACTGATCTATGTATCTGTTTCTGAGCCAGTTCCATACTGTTTGATTACTGTAGCTTTGTAGTATAGTCTGGAGTCTGGAATGTGATACCTCCAGCTTTGTTCTTTCTCAAGATTGCTTTGGTTCACCCTAGTGACTTTATTTTAATTAATTATCTCTCTAAAGACCCTATCCCCAAATATAGTCACATTCTGATGTAGCAGGAGTGAGGGCTTCAGCATATGGATTTTAGGGGGACACAATTCAGCTCATAAAACTTATGCAAATAGGGAAGCCATTAAAGGGATTTAAGCAAGAAAATAACATTATCCAATTTATATTTTAAGAGCAGTGTGGCTACAGTATACAGAAGAGATTGGAGAAAAGGAAAAGTAGTAATAAGAAGACAAGTTAGCAGATTATCTCTGTAATCCAGACCCCAAAACAGACATTCTTAACCTGGAGCCTATAGATAGGCTTGGGAAGGAGTGATCCACAATTTCCTAGATGCTATATTTACAGAATCATATGAGGATGCATATGTACCCATAACGTGATTTAGTCTAAAAGCTCTGTTACATCAAAGAATCACAGTGCAATGCCAAAAATAAGTTTAAAAATTAAGAAATCCCACGTTTTACTCATATTACTTAAAGGGACTCAAACACAATGCATAAAAGCACTTACTAAAACACCTTCCACTCTCCTGCCCATTTTAGTCCTCTCCTACAGTTAGTTATACCAGGATCTCTCTCCTCAAAACTCCCAGGGTGAAACACTCCTCCACCAACCCTTCATCGCCCAGACCTCCATCCCTTCTTCCCTTTCTCTTTAGGAACTTTATCAAGTAGATCAACCTAGCTTCTCTTCTGCAAAAATAAATTTTTGAAGGAAGAGAAAGAAAAAAATCACTTCACTTGGGCTGAGGATTCTATTTGCAAGGCAGGAAGGTGGTGAGAAAAATATCTGAACATTCCAATATTAATCATTTTTGTCTTACGCATTTTCTAGCAGAGTCTTGGGGTTCATCATAATCTGAAAGGTTTTGTTGAATTTGTTAAGAACTATCAAAAGAATAAGAGAGGGAGCTGGAGGGGCAGGGGTAGGGAGAGCACTGTGATTCTCAGGAACTGAGCAAGGCCATCTGACTATTCTCTCACAGCCAGACTGATCCATAAGCAGGCTACCACCATGACTATCCACTCTACCCAACTGCATCCCCAAACAACCAAGTGGACCAAATGTGCACTGATAAGACTTTAAGCAAAGCTAATAGATTGGTTGAGTATTGCCTCAAAGGGCAAGTTCATTGTAAATAAATGTATTCTGCTTTGAACATGATCTATTAGTAAACTCTCAGTAAACTGCCAATTTAGGTCATCCAAATCAGAAATAAGTGATCTTTTCATTCCAACCAATTAAAAAGTTAATAAAGATATGTAAACAGTGATTCTATCAGACCACAAACCTGCTGTGTACACACCATAAAAAGACTCTGTGGTTAGACACAAAAGAAATGAAACACAGAGTATAAAAGACAGAAATAAAATGCGCCCTACCCTCACTTTCCTATTCCAGTTAATGTCTACCCAACCTTCAAGTCCCAGCTAAGGGTTTATCTCTTTTGTGAGCCCTTACTCCAGGCTCAAGTGAAGGTCTTATCTCTTATTCCACAGTATCCTGTTAGCTCTGTCATTTCACTACCACAATGTCATTAAGATTACCTGTCTTCTCTACTCAACTGTAAGCTTCTACAGATCAAGGACAAGATCTTCTTTTTTGTTTTGTGAGCACCTAGCACAGTGCCTGGTACAAAGCAGGTAAATACTCACTGAGAAGGTTGGCTTCAAATTCTATGCTGTTTCTAAAAGGGAAGCAGACTAGACGGTTATAAAGAACAAATTAGTGGTCACCAGTGTGGGGAGAGGCAATACAGGGACTGGGGATTTTTTTAAAAGGGGCTATTATTAAAAAAAATAATAATAATAAAAGGGTTATTATGGGATTATATGAAATCATGTATGTAAAACTGTGGAAAACTATAAAGCACTATAGAAATTTTTAATAAATTAAATTAATAAATAAAACTACACATACAAAATGTTTGTGCTGTTTCTACTCTATTACTCTGTTTCCTGGAATAAAAAGATCTAAATTGTTTACCTATCATTTACCATCTGGGAAATTTTGCAGAGATGCTAGTTCTACACAGGAATTGGAGATATCCGCAGCCCAAATTCCTGACTAAGGATTAAGTACTTGAGCCCCATTTTCTTGAAAAGCAGTGGGAGACAAAAGCAGAAAGTTGATGGAAGCTAGTAGAGGAATTATGGAAGGGACTGTTCACCCATTCTTCAGTCATCTGTGGAAGCATGCTCTCACATTACTCAATATTTTAAAGGGAACTTCCCAAACTGCTTCTAACCATATACCATCCAAAGTTTCCCTCTGAATCATTCAAGAGACATCCAGATGTGGGTTGAACAGCTCTAATTTATTGCAATAGTGTTTTTCTTAAGTATCACGTGTGTTACAGCATCTCAATAAGGCTGTTTGTGGTTTGAGCCTTCTGAATCAGGACATAGAGAAGTTTCAACATCTGAGATTCATTTAATGGAAGCAAAAAAAAAATTGAACCCTTCGATGAATCCACCTGCACCTGAATCACCTACCATGCTGTGCAAAATGCAGATTCTCTGCCCCAGATCTCATGAATAAGATTCTTTGAGGTTGGAGGCTAGAGATCTCCCTTCTTAATAAGCTCCTAGATAATTTCATCGTCAAAACTCAGCTAAGAAATGGCATCTTCAGGAAAGTCTCTTTTGGACCCTCACCCAGCTTACAAGCGACCCCAACACCTCCTATCATGCTTCCCACATTATCTGTCTCCCCTGCTACACTGGGTCCCAGGAGGGCAGAAGCTTCATCTTCATGTTCACTGCTGATCCCCATGGCTCTGAACAGTGTTGGTGAACTGAATAAATGATCCTTATGTACTTGAAAATGAACAGACAGATGCTAGCTAGAGCTCCTATCCAGAGTACGTAAGGTTCTCTGGAATCTGGCCCTTGACTACCTCTCCAGGCTTCTCCTTCCCAACTTTCTGTTCACACTCAACACTCCAATAACATTTGGTTTCTCTTTGTTCCTTGCACAACCCCTTTCTTCTCTACGCTTTTGCCCAATTTGTCTGTTCTTACCCAAAACCCCTATCACTATGCGCAGTCTCCTCCATTCATACCCTCCCCCGTACGCACCTCCTTGCCACTCTCTGGATTATTCCTATTCTTTCCTGTTAAGTTTCTACTGAGGCTTCTCCCCCTTGCAGTAGCTTTCCCACTACTCCACCCACAAAAGTCTTTCTTCTCTAGGATCAGGGAGAGCTATGCATATTTCCACCTTTACCCTTACCACATGGTTTAGTAATTACCTCTCTCTGTGTTGGTCTTCTACATGAGATTATGAATTTCTTGAGGATGTAGCCCATATCTCATTAATCTATCCATCCATTTTTATTCCAGTTCTTGGCATAGAGTAGCTGTTCTACAAATTGCTGTTTAATGAAGGAATGAACAGATGAGCAGACAGAGCCAAATCCTCAGACACAATTGTTAACTGAAACAGGAGCATGTGTATTTGAACACATGCAAACTGGGGACTAGAACGGTTGATTCCATTAGGACACCAAGAGATGAGGGCCTCTATGCAAAAAGTCATCTTATCAGATGGGCAAGAAATGTTAAGACAGAAAGAATCAATATGTATAGACCCTAAAAACCAGACAGAAGTGGAGAATTCTGAGGTTTATTAAACAACTCACAGCCAGAAACTAACTCATAAGCCTGGATGCTGGTCAGAGCAAATTACCAGGCAAAATGGTGGCCAGAGAACATGGAGGGGGACTTCACTGGTGGTGCGGTGGTTAAGAATCCGCCTTCCAATGCAGAAGACATAGGTTTGATCTCTGGTTGGGGAACTAAAATCCCACATGCTTTGAGGCAACTAAGTCTGCATCCAAAAACTAGGTCTGCACATCACAACTAGGGAGAAGATCATGTACCACAACGAAGATCCCACGGGCCACAACTAAAACCTGATGCGGTCAAACAGAAAAAGAGAGAGAGAGAAAACATAAAGGGAAGTAAAGAAGATGGGGTGAGCATGCGTCCAAGAGAAAATCTGTATGGTAATGAGTCAGTCATGATGCTTTCTGGGTGAGTTAGCCTTCCCTTGTGGCTCAGTTGGTAAAGAATCTGCCTGCAGTTCAGGAGACCTGGGTTTGATCCCTGGGTTGGGAAGATCCCCTGGAGAAGGGAAAGGATACCCACTCCAGTATTCTGGCCTGGAGAATTCCATGACTGTATAGTTCATGGGGTCACAAAGAGTCAGACTTTAGAGCGACTTTCACTAGCTCTGGTGAGCCTGCAATACATCTTAAAGTGACAGTGCTCCCTAGATAGGATCTGAAACAACTTGTCATTAAATACTACGTTAGAGGAATGAAAATCATATTGTAGTTTTTACTAAAAGCCCAGGGTTTTCATTTCTCATCGCTGCTTCAACAAATTACCACAAATTTAGTGCTTTAAAAATCACAAATTTATTATCTTGCAGTTTTGGAAAAGTTTAAATGAGAGTCGTACAGAGCTAAAAGTCAGGTACTAGCAGAGCTGCGCCATCAGGAGGCTTCAGGGGACCATCTATCCCTTGCTTTTCCAGCTTCCGGAGGCTGCCCCCTTTCTTTGGGGCCTGCTCTTTCTAGCAATGGCATCACTCTAACCTCTGCTTCCGCTGTCACAGCTCCTTCTCCAACTATTTCACTCTGACCCTCCTGCCTCCCTCTTATAAGAAGCCCTGTGGTTATACTGGGTCCATGCAGATAATCCAAGATAATTTCCCTACCCCAAGATCTCAAATCAGTTAAGATCTTAACATTTGCAAAGTGTCTCCTGTCATGTAAGGGAACATATTCCCAGGATTAGGACACAAACACTTTGAGAGGACTATTATTCTACATACCACACTCATTCATAGAGAAAAAATTATTTTAAAGAATGAATCAGGTTTTGATTTTTTAAAGAAAAAAACAGGAAATATATAGCTCTAAATTCCCTATCAGTGACAAACAACAAAGAAAATGACACTAAAAACCTGAAAAGCAGAGGACAGAGGAAGGGAAATTATAATTGTGTAATAAGGTTTTTCCTCAATTAAAAATTCAGATATAAATGTGACACTGTCACTCCTAAAAGAAGATAACAATTGGACACCACCACCTGCTTTTTCATTGGTTACCATCTTTCCTTTTCAGGTCCCCTCTGTCTGTGAGCAGGGGCATGCTCCTGATACAGATGGTAACTGCAAAACGTATTGATGCCAACAATACATGTAGCACACAGGTCCAACTGAAAGACGTGGAAAGGTGAGGTAGAAAAGGAGTCAACCCAAGGCATGAAAAGGAAAAGTCTTTTTTTTTCCCCACAAAGGAAATGCTTTAAATGCTTTAAAAGGGACCTCTGAATTTGATTAAAATTATGAATACTCTAGGATTTTGTATTTGTAAATTATTGAAAATAAAAAGTAAAATTTTAAATGTCATACATAAATGATCATAATGTGAATGTACATTTTCTGACAAGCTCAGACAAAGGCAAGTAACAAATTTCTTAGTAAATAGTGGCAGATGGTACTAGTAGGGGCCAGTGCTAAGGAAGTCAGGACTGCAAAGGTAAAGGGGTTGTCACTGAAAGCAATGTAATTTACCCTCCTTCCAGTCACAGGAGAAAGAAAGTTATTATCAGCAAATAGTTGGTAATGTTGTCTGACACTCAGCATATGTCTTTAATTTGTCTAATTTTCCTCCTTGGATATAATAAAAGAGCAACAAAAGAAAAGTTCAGACTACTTTTCAAAGTCATAATTGAGGGTCCACTACAACTTTTTTAAGATAGCTTAATTTATTCCCACAAAACTATTCTCACAAAATTTTGAACATATTGAAGACTAAGTTTTGTTTAAATCAAGAAAGATGCCAGCATGTTTATCTGCACTAGAAGAGAGCTAAAAATATAATACAAGAGGAAGTAATACTAAGACAGGAGCCAGAGAGACCATGAGGGAACTGTCACTTCAACCCAAGACAAAGTTCTGAAACAGCAAAGGTAGAGTACTAGCTTCCTGTGGCTGCCACAACTAATTACCACAAACTAAATGACTAAAAACAACAGAAATGTATTATTTCACAGTCTCACATTTCTGGAAGCCAGAAGTCCAAAATCAAGGTCTCTGGAGGCTCCAAAGGAGAATCCTCCATTGTCTCTTCCAGCTTCCAGTGGCTGACATCATTTCTCGGCTTCTTTGGCTTGTGGCCACATCACACCAATCTCTGCCTCTATCTCTACCTTTATATTACCTTCTCCTCAGTGGATCTGCATCCTGTCCTCTTCTGTCACAATTCTCCTTCTTCTTCTCTCTTATAATCTCATCTTAAGATCCTTATTTTAATTACATCTGCCATGATTTTTTTCATATACAGTAACATTCAAAAGTTCCAGGGATTTGGAGGTGAACATATCTTTCGGAGTTCACCACTGAACCCATCAACCCATCATAGGTAATAATTGTGAAGAGAGAGGTCTGAGAATTATTTGAGAGGTATAGTCAGCAGAACTTGATGATTAATTCTCTGCGGGGAATGAAGTGGAGGAATGAGTTAAAAATAACTTTTAACTAAATACCTAGGTGAGAACCAGTTATTTCAACTGAAATAGAAAAGCTGGATGGAAGAGCCCTTTTAAGGGAAAAGATGGCTTCCTTTTAAAATGCTGATTTTGAGGTGTACATGAGATAGCTAGATGTATAGCAGATAATAAGACTTATGCAGCTGAAACTCAAGAAAGAGAACTGACTGGAGATAGAGATCTGGGAGCTTGTGAGCATATAAGTGGTCATTAAAAACCATAGAGAGGATAATATTACTCAAGAAAGCAAGATAGACAATAGACATCTGGCAGTTAAGGAGTAGACAGAGGAAGAGCAGCCCATAAAAAAGATCAAAAATTAATGGTAAACAGGTATAAATAATTTCAGGAGAATGTACAAGAAAAAATTTCTGGAAATAGAGAAAAATAAGCAATGTCAAATGGAATAGAAAGAAAAAGTGAGATGAGTAAAGTACTGAAGCAGATGATAGAGGAAGATACCACATAGGTCTCCAAATGAAAAACAGTCCAGACAATCGGAAAAGGCCATGAACATGAAAAAGCCATGAACATTTCACGAATGCTCAGAGAACAGCAAGGTGGCCAGAGCGGTGTGACCAGAGTGAACAAGGATATAAGCAAGAAAGAGGTTGAGTGGTAACAGGAGTCCTTTATCTTAACACAAGTAGAAACTTTCCAGCCATCTTAAGGACTATGCATTTTATTCTAAGTGAAAATGGAAAGGTATCAGATGGTTTTCTGCAGAGGAAAGACATGATCTGCCTTATATTTTAGCAAGATCACTTGGGAAACTGTGTGAGTACAAGAAACAAGACTCAGGGGTGTCCCAGGTGGCTGAGTGGTAAAGAATTCACCTGCCAAGAGAAGCCTCTGCAATGAGAAGCCCACAGTGCAACCAGACAATAGCCCCCACTCACCACAACTAGAGAAAAGCCCAAGCAGCAATGAAGACCCAGCACAGCCAAAAATAAACAAATAAAATTATTCAAAAGAAACAAGGCTCAAAAGGTATGTTGGAGACAGAATGTGAAAGCAAAGATATAAGTAGGGAAATCAGTTAGGAGGTTATTGCAACATCTCAACAAGAGGTGATGGTAGCTTGGACCAAAACAGTAGCTCTGAAGACGAGATCAGTTCAGTTCAGTTGCTCAGTCATGTGCGACCCCATGGACTGCAGCATGCCAGGCTTCCCTGTCCATCACCAACTCCTGGAGCTTACTCTAACTCACGTCCATAGAATCGGTGATGCCATCCAACCATCTCATCCTCATCCTCTGCCGTCCCCTCCTCTTCCCACGCTCAATCTTTCCCAACATCAGGGTCTCTTCAAATGAGTCAGTTCTTTGCATTAAGTTGCCAAAGTACTGGAGTTTCAGCTTCAACATCAGTCCTTCCAGTGAATATTCAGGACTGATTTCCTTTAGGATGGACTGGTTGGATCTCCTTGCAGTCCAAGGGACTCTCAAGAGTCTTCTCCAACACCACAGTTCAAAAGCATCAATTCTTCGATGCTCAGCTTTCTTTATAGTACAACTCTCACATCTGTACAAGACTACTGGAAAAACCATAGCTTTGACTAGATGGACCTTTGTTAGCAAAGTAATGTCTCTGCTTTTTAATATGCTGCCTAGGTTGGTCATAACTTTTCTTCCAAGGAGCAAGCGTCTTTTAATTTCATGGCTGCAGTCACCATCTGCAGTGATTTTGGAGCCCCCAAAAATAAAATCTCTCACTGTTTCCACTGTTTTCCTATCTATTTTCCATGAAGTGATGGGACCAGATGCCATGATCTTAGTTTTCTGAATGTTGAGTTCTAAGCCAACTTTTTCACTCTCTTCTTTCACTTTCATCAAGAGGCTCTTTAGTTCTCCTTTGCTTTCTGACATAAGGGTGGTGCCATCTGCATATCTGAGGTATTGATATTTCTCCCGGCAATCTTGATTCCAACTTGTGCTTCCTCCAGCCCAGTATCTCTCATGATGTACTCTGCATATAAGTTAAATAAGCAGGGTGACAATATACAGCCTTGACGTACTCTTTTCCTGATTTGGAACCCGTTGAGATGAAGGGATGTAATTACTGATATGTTTGAAAGTGGAGTCATAAAGATAGTTGAAGGATTAAACACAGAGTAAGAAAATGACAAACCAAAGATGATTTCAAGGATCTTAATCAAAGTTACTAGAAGCCTGGTATAGTCATCAGGAAGCAGCACCCCTTCTATGCATAAATATTGGGTTTGCCATACAAATGAAATCTCAAGGTAAGGTCTCGTCCTTTAGGCCAACCAGATTGCCTATCCTAAACCTCTTCTATGTAGTGATGCTGGTGCACCCACTGTTATGACCCTTTGAGGGGCATATCAAACCCTATGTCACTGAAGTGCAAAGTGCAAAAGTGAGAGCAAGAATTAAGCCTCAAAACATGTGGTGAAGACAGACTGTAGAGAACTAGAAAAGAAACTACACTACTTTGAAAAATCTCACTTGATTGTCTTACAGCCCACTGCACTGCACACTAAGGACATGCAAATGCACACATGTTCCTCCCATAATTAATCAGAAAACCCAGTGATTCACTGCTCAGCAAGAAAAGCCCTGGAAAACTTTGATTAAATTGAACCCACTCATGCCGCATCACTGCTGAAAAATTCACACTTGGGAGGAAGGAAAATTAAGAGTGTTCTTCACGAAACTATGAGCCAAGTGCACATGCTCAATATGCCCTCTACATCAGCTATTAATATTGTGAAATGACACCAGCAAACTAAACAGGGCTGCTTCTAGAACTCTCTGGGAGTCCTATGAGACATTTAACAGGTCAGAGCTTGGCAACAGCTCAGTACTAAGCGGAAATGATGGAGGGGCGGAGTCTACCTTTGGAGCCTCTCAGTCACTGAGGAAACTCCAAATTATGGGAATAAGCTATTGCATATGCAAATTGTATTCACTCTGACATTTATTACTGTTGCTCCAACATCTTCTATTCAAAGGCAGCCAGATTATTTCCCATGGGCATATGACTCCCACCGAGTCCAGAAGAAACTGTGCCAATCTGAGAAGAATACACTGGGTCCTTCAGACTTTGAAAGCAGAACTAACATTTTAGTGCTGAGGATAAATGTGAGCATCCCAGCATTCTTTCCCCTGGGAACACATTGTACCTGGCGGTTAGATGAGCTCACAAATGTTTGTTTAATCTACAGAGTTCTAAAACACTATAAACAGTACCCTAGAACCTACCAACATGAGAACCTTGCTTCTGTTGATTTTAAGGGTATTTTGGGGACACTTTTATGTACCAGGCATCTTGCTTTACGGGGGTTTCAGAGTTGCAGAACACAGGAAGCAGGGTCCTTGCCCCTGAGATGCTCACAGGAATGGTACAAACAAGAAGAACATCAGATCCAGAAGTGAGCAGTCAGTGCTGTGACAACAGCACGGATAGGGTGGAGGAAGCATGGGTGTGGGTAATGGCGATGGGAAGGTGGGGACACCCAGTGCTGACAGCTGAAGGAAGAAAGGCTCCCTGAGGCAGATGAAAGGGCTCTGCAGAAACATGGCAGCAAAGCCCGCTCGAAGCTTAAACTTGGGTCATATAAATACATCTCCCCTAGAGTTGTTCCCACCTCTTGCTCACATGGCCTGTAGCCCATGAGGCTTTGAGCTGTCTATGGGGGCTCTGCAGGGCTAAGGCAAGATTTCTAGCAGAAGAGGAACCACTTAGGAGGGTGAAGACTCAGAGCAACTGCCAGAAGGCATGGAGCAGGCAAGGAAGGGCTAAGAGAGAAATGCAACATCTCCAGGAAACAGGAATGAGACACTTTGGGAGACAGAGTATCATAGATCCACCATTATGGAGAAATTACTTTACTCCTCCTGCTAGGTAAGTCCTGGGAATATAAGGATCCATAAACTGTGTTCCAAGTGAAAAAAAATTTGAGATCTAATGGATGGACCAACTGTGGTAACATGTAAAATGGTGAACATGAGGGTATCTACTTCAGATGGTTATACAAAAACTGCAGAATATAAGACATATGCATAGTATTTGGCACATTCTCAATAAATATTATCAAATTCAAGTATTACTCCTGTTCATGCACAGTGTACAGGATGCAAGACAAAATGGCTCAATCTAGTGGGGCAAGGACAGAAAAAGTGTGGAGGCTCTAATAATGACGGTGCTTACCACACAGACTACAACACGGGGTCTACAAGACATTCAGCGAGGCCCGAGACAGAGGCAAAACTGGCCTGCTGTGTGTTGGCCTCAAGCAGAAATTCAAAACCACTCTCTGTCCCCACCTCCCAACATCCATTTTCAAAGGAGAAATACTAATACAAATCAGCTAAGTTCAATAATGTTTATTAAATGAAAATAATAATAGTAATTACAATTAGTAGTAGTACTGTGTCCCAGATAAAGTGCTGAAATCTTGACAGATATTCGTGTCAGTTAATCTTCACAGTTAGAACACAGGTGTGATAATAAGTCTCATTTTACACATGAGAGAGGTTCATCTTTGTAAGAGCCACACTCTTAACCTCTTCTCTGCTCTGGTACCACCTACTATAGATAATTGCTCCTTAAAAGCATCCTTGGATTAAAAGTCTCTTGTTCCTTGCAAGGAAAGCTATGACAAACCTAGACAGCATATTAAAAAGCAGAGACATCACTTTGCCAACAAAGGGCTGTATAGTCAAGTGAAAAGTATTAGTCTAAAGCTATGGTTTTTCCAGTAGTCATGAACAGATGTGAGAGTTGGACCATAAAGACGGTTGAGCACCAAAGAATTGATGCTTTTGAACTGTGGTGTTGGAGAATATTCTTGAGAGTCCCTTGGACTGCAAGGAGATCAAACCAGTCAATCCTAAAGGAAATCAACCCTGGATATTCATCAGAAGGACTGATGCTGAAGATGAAGCTCCAATAATTTGGCCACTTGATGTGAAGAACTAACTCATTGGAAAAGACATTGATGCTCGGAAAGATTGAGGGCAGGAGGAGCAGGGGACAACAGAAGATGAGATGGTTGGATGGCATCACTGACGATGAACATGAGTTTGAGCAAACTCCAGGTGATAGTCAAAGACAGGAAAGCCTGGTGTGCTGCAGTGGGGTCATATGAAGTTGCAAAGAGTTGGACACGACTTAGCGACTGAACACCACCACCGCCAAAAAAAGATACACAGGTGGCAAATAAAGCATATGAAAGATGTTTCATATCATATGTTACCAGGGATATATAAATTAAAATATTGATGCGATATCACCAGACACCTATTAGAATGACCAACATCTAGAATAGTGACAACAACAAAGGCTGGTAAGGATGAAGAGCAACAGGAACTCTCGTGCATTGCTGGTGGGAATGCAAAATGGTACACCCATTTTGGAAGATAGTTTGGAGGTTTCTTACTAAGCTAAGTTTAGTCTTACCATACAATCTGATAATTGTGCTCCTTAGTCTTATTCAAAGGAGTTAAAACCTTATGTCCACACAAAAATCTGCACAAGGATATTTATAACAGCTTTATTCATATTAATAATTGCCAAACTCTCAAAGCAAACAATATATCCTTCAGTAACTGAATGGATAAATAAACTGGTGCATCCAGACAGTGATTCAGTACTACAAAATAAGTTATCAAGTCATGAAAAGGCATGAAAAAACCTTAAATGTATA
The DNA here is from genome assembly GCF_019320065.1 of Cervus canadensis. Classification (NCBI taxonomy): domain Eukaryota; kingdom Metazoa; phylum Chordata; class Mammalia; order Artiodactyla; family Cervidae; genus Cervus; species Cervus canadensis. The sequence goes on from NC_057387.1 coordinate 62,875,802, forward strand.
TTGTTAAGTGAAAGAAGTTGATCTGAAAAGACTACCTAATTTATGACTTCAACCATATGACATCCTGGAAAAGGCAAATCTGTGGAGACAGTAAAAAGATCAGAGGCTGCAAAGGACTAGGGTGTGGGAGGACCAATAGGTGGAACACAGGAATTTTTAAGGCAGTGAAAATACTCTGCATGACATCATAATGATGGATGCATCATTATACATTTGTCAAAACCTACAGGAAGTACAATACCAACAGTAAATCCTACATTAATTATGGACTTTGGGTGAATATGATGTGTCAGTGTAGGTTCATCAATTTTAACAAATGTACAATAACAACAACAACAACCACTGTCATGAAAGATGTGGATAATAGAGGTTATGCACTTGTGGGGGAAGGCAGTAGAAGGAACTCTTTGCATCTCTACTCAGTTTTACTGTGAACTTAAAACAGTTCTAAAATAAATGCAATGTGATCAATATATCTGCTTTATTTCAACTTCACCAATAGTTTTTAAAGGCAAAGTCAAATAATAAGTCACTTTTGTCTCCCAGAGGATGAAAGGTAAGGGGAAATTAGCATTTCCATCCATTCCTAGTGAAAGTGTATATTGATGCAACATGCGGCAAGATAATTAAGCAAGTCAAATCGAAAACCTTCGTAACTCCACACTTCTTGACCCAGTGATTTTATTTTTAAAAATTTATCCTAAGTCAATTATTATGCTTATGTACATAAATGCATATACAAAGACATTAATAGTAGAAAAATGTATGCTCAGTCGCTTCAATCGAGTCTGACTCTTTGCAATCCTATGGACTGTAGCCCCCCAGGCTCCTCTGTCCACAGGATTCTCCAGGCAAAAAATATTGGAGAGGGTTGCCATGCTCTTCTCCAGGGGATCTTCCCAACCCAGAGAGCAAAATGTGTACATACACTTAAACAATTAAATAAATTATAGTACACCTGTATAATAAAACACTATGAAATCCTTAAAATTGCTGCACTGGAAGAAAATAATTGAATTGTACACTGAAGCTATAAATGGGAAAAATATTACTAAAAGATTAACAGGGCTGTGATTATGAGGGGTTTATTTTCTTCTTTGCATATATCTGTATTCCATAAATTTTCTGCAATAAACATGTGCTGCTTTTGAATGAAAACATCCTCACTGTTTGACCCACTCTCACAAAAAAAGAGTTGAAAAGAATTCCTACCCTATGTTAGGCGCTTTGAATAGACTGTCTCTGATCTTTACTATAGTAAAGCAGTACCTTTACTATAACAAAGTAGCTATTACCTCTGTATTTTCAGTGAGGAAACTGAAGTACAAAGCAGTAGTAACTTTACCAAAGTCACTCAGATATACAATGATGGTTAAGCCACGGGCTGTCCAGATTAAACATTATTTCCGGGTGAGTCTGTAAACGTGGTTCAAGATGAGATTAGCATTTGAACTGATGGTCTCCATAAAATGGACTGCCCTCACCCATGAGGGCAGACACCATCCAATCCCTTGAAGAGCTGAACAGAACAAAATGAGTTCCAAAGAATAGGAAGGAGAGATGAGAAAGCCTTCTTCAGTGATTAATGCAAAAAAAAGAGGAAAACAATAGAATGGGAAAGACTAGAGATCTCTTCAAGAAAATTAGAGATACCAAGGGAACATTTCATGCAAAGATGGGCACAATAAAGGACAGAAATGGTAAGGACATAAAAGAGGCAGAAGTTATTAAGAAGAGGTAGCAAGAACACACAGAAGGAGTATACAGAAAAAATCTTTATGACCCAAATAATCACAATGGTGTGATCACTCACCTAGAACCAGGCATCCTGGAATGCAAAGTCAAGTGGGCCTTAGAAAGCATCACTATGAACAAAGCTAGTGGAGGTGATGGAATTCCAGCTGAGCTATTTCAAATCCTGAAAGAAGATGCTATGAAAGTGCTGCACTCAATATGCCAACAAATTTGAAAAACTCAGCAGTGGCCACTAGAGTGGAAAAGGTCAGTTTTCATTCCAATCCCAAAGAAAGGCAATGCCAAAGAAAGTTCAAACTACCACACAATTGCACTCATCTCACACGTTAGCAAAGTAATGCTCAAAATTCTCCAAGTCAGTCTTCAAGAGTATGTGAACCGTGAACCTCCAGATGTTTAAGCTGGATTTAGAAAAGACAGAGGAACCAGAGATCAAATTGCCAACATCCGCTGGATCATCAAAAAAGCAAGAGAGTTCCAGAAAAACATCTACTTCCGTTTTATTGACTATGCCAAAGCCTTTGATGTGTGGATCACAACAAACTGTGGAAAATTCTTAAAGAGATAGGAATACCAGATCACATGACCAGCCTCCTGAGAAATCTCTATGCAGGTCAAGAAGCAACAGTTAGAACTGGACATAGAAGAACAGAATGGCTCCAAATTGGGAAAGGAATATGTCAAGGCTGTATATTGTCACCATGCTTATTTAATTTATATGCAGAGTATATCATGAGAAATGCCAGGCTGGATGAAGCACAAGCTGGAATCAAGATTGCCAGGAGAAATATCAATAACCTCAGATATGCAGATGACACCACACTTATGGCAGAAACTGAAGAACTAAAGAGCTTCTTGATGAAAGTGAAAGAGGAGTGAAAAAGTTGGCTTAAAACTCAGCATTCAGAAAACTAAGATCATGGCATCTGGTCTCATCACTTCATGGAAAATAGATGGGAAAACAATGGAAACAGTGAGAGACTTTTATTTTGGGGGGCTCCAAAATCACTGCAGATGGTGACTGCAGCCATGAAATTAAAAGACGCTTGCTCCTTGGAAGAAAAGTTATGACCAACCTAGGCAGCATATTAAAAAGCAGAGACATTACTTTGCCAAGAAAGGTCCACCTAGTTAAAGCTATGGTTTTTCCAGTAGTCATGTATGGATGTGAGAGTTGGACTGTAAAGAAAGCTGAGCACTGAAGAACTGATGCTTTTGAACTGTGGTGTTGGAGAAGACTCTTGGACTGCAAGGAGATCCAACCCACCCATCCTAAAGGAAATCAGTCCTGAATATTCATTGGAAGGACTGATGCTGAAGCAAAGCTCCAATACTATGCCCACCTGATTCAAAGAACTGACTCATTTGTAAAGACTGTGATGCTGGGAAAGACTGAAGGTGGAAGAAGAAGGGGACAATAGAGGATGAGATGGTTGGATGGCATCACCGACTCATAGGACATGAGTTTGAGTAGGCTCTGGGAGTTGGTGATGGACAGGGAAGCCTGCCATGCTGCAGTCCACGGGGTAGCAAAGAGTCAGACATAACTGAGCGACTGAACTATACTGAACTGATAAAATGGACTGCCCTCTGCCATGAAGGTAGATACCATCCAATCCCTTGCAGAGCTGAACAGAACAAAATGAGGAGGAAAGAAGGATTTGCCCCCTTCCTGCCTGCCTTCTTAAACTGGGACATCTGTCTTCCCCTGCCCTTGGACTAGGATTTTCACCACTGACTCCCCTCATTCTCAGTCCTTTGGACTCAGACTGGAATTATACCACCCGCTCTTGGGCCTCCAGCTTGCAGATGACAGATCATGAGCAAATTCATGGTAATTAATCTCATAGGTGGATGATAGACAGAAAGACAGACAGACAGATTGTACTAGTTCTGTTTCTCAGGAGAACCTGACTAATACAAACATTAAGCAGCAAAGCAAGATCTCAGCCCAGGACTGCTAGATTTCAGCCATTATTCTTCTCACTACATCCAGCTGCCTTTAAGATTACTGCATCTGTGACCAGCCAACAACACTTGTCTACAGCAGTGAAAGCACTGGCTCCTAACCACTATTGGCTACACTCCTAACAATTTTTAATGTCTGAAATCTAAAAGTTGCTGAAGCAAGGCAAGAAAATAATAAATTTTTAGAAATATTCATATGAAAAATAAGCTTCTATGAACGGATCATTATGTAGTCACTATAAACTTCAGAGAATCGAGAGTTAGATGAGGTTTCTTCCTCTGAAAAATTCATTAACACAATCATTCAGAGACAGAAAAAATTCATCAAAATCCCATGATGTTAACTGTAATTTGGTACACTTGAGTGGAGAAAAAAATGATATGCTTCGGTTCTTCAAAACTGCTGATATAACAATGAGCATTCTACCCACTGCTTCACAGTCTTGTTTCCCACCTACCCTTATAAGCATGAAAGTACCACAAGTCACAAAGTTGCTATTTTTTAAAACTGCATTGGTGCATAAGACCAGTGGTCTGTTCTGGAAGGCTTCAGCTGACAGTGATACCCTGTCATACTCTACAGATTGTCCTTCACATTACCAGTCTCAGAAGCTTAGGGACCCAAATTACTGGCTTCCCTCAATAACTTTATTAAGGCCTCTCAGCTATATTCATATATTCAACTTTGAAATAATGACTTCTACAATTTGTCATTGAATGAGCAGCATTATTCCTAAATAATTTTTTCCAAGCTATATATAAAGGGTTTCTTTCTGTTCAGTGTGGAGAGTACTGGAGAAAAAGTCTATATATTATGTTAACCATTACTTCAAACTTCAACCTTAGCTTTAATCTTCCTGGAGTAATCAACCAAAAGAAATTATCATTATAATATACCCTGCCAGGCACATCTATGTTGCTTCTTAAACTGCTTACAGTAAATGGCATACAGATACATTATCTAGTCAACTTTATATTGGAATTCTAAAACTCATTACAGAAAAATTTATAAATGGGAAAGAGGAGCAAAAAAACAAGTATTCTTGATGAATTTACCAAAAATCATTCATGTTGTTTCAAATCTTTATAAAAACCTTTTTCAAAAATGTCTACCAAATCGCACTGTGAAAGACTCTGACTTTGAAACAGACATCTTTTCTCTCATTCTAACTTGATGCAAAGAGAGAAATGGATGAATTAGAATGTAAGAATATCTATGAACTATACTTTCTTGTTGTTGTTTAGTCACTAAGTTATGTCTGACTCTTTTGTGACCCCATGGACTGTAGCCCACCAGGCTCCTCTGCCCATGGGATTTCCAAGGCAAGAATACTGGAGTGGGTTGCCATTTCCTTCTCCACATTGCTAGGTGAATTCTTTAATCAATTCTTTACGGGGTGCCAGTGGTAAAGAATCCTCCTGCCAATGCAGGAGATGCAGTTCCAACCCTGGGTCAGGAAGATCCCCTGGAAAAGAAAATGGCAACCCACTCTAGTATTCTTGCCTGGAAAATTCCCTGGACAGAGTGGCCTGGTGGGCTACAATCCATGGGGTCACAAAGAGTTGGACATGACTGAGCACGCAAGCCCATGCCCATAGAGCATGCAATTTACTGATTTACCTTGAGTTTAGAAAGTGCTAAACAGTAAGGAGTATAATTGTGTCCCATTTATTGTGAATTAGATATGGTCTTTTAAAAATAGTCATCTGATACTGGAAACTAGGTCCGTTGTCAGGAGTCTAACATTCTCTTTACTTCAAAGTAAGAAAAATTCATTATTTCAATTTTCATCTTCCCTTTATCATAACAGCAATCTATATCAGCCATATTGCCTATACTAGTTCTACTTTCTTTTTCCTGGATCCCAGCCCATAGGAGTTAACTAGGTTTCCCTTAAAAACCAGATATTCTAACAATAAAACAAAATCATCTCACCTCTGTAGAAACCCTTTTTAAAAAACTTATAGTCAGTAATATTGCATTAACTTTGTGTGGTGACTAATGGTAACAAGACATAGTGGTGATCATTTTGCAATGTACGCAAATATCAAATCACTATGCTATACACCTGCAACTAATACAACGCAGTATATCAATTATACCTCAATAAAAAACTATTTTTAAAAGGCTAAAGAATTTTCCAATAAGTATAAAAGATACCAGCAGCTGCTCTATTTCATAAGACAATATTCTTGTGAAAAAAATCTTGGGTAACAGCCCAGGAAACGTCTACATTGATTGTTCTTCTGAAATAAACATCTGTGTTGACGAGAAATGAAGACACACACACATCTGTATTCAGAATTCAAACACAATTCCCAAGTGAAGTGTAAGAATCTCACTGGTTTTTGTGGGAAAAAAAAAAAGAAAGATCTCCTAAACTTTATAAAAATTTTATATAACAGCAACCAAATTCAACTGCACAAGACCATACCCTTCATCTGTGTTTGGGGGAACAATTAGGAAAATTAAAACTGCTTTTTTTAATAAGTTGAATATGTTCAACAGTCCCTACCTCAAGTTTATGATCCTCCTGTCCCACTGATGCTAGCCTGCTATTTGTCTATGATGACGGTTTCTTTCCTGGTCTAGTCATTGATTTTTCCATTCGACAAAACACTTAGTCATGAGTGTTATGTTTACAGGCTCTGTTGCAGAAGCATTCCTGTAGACCGCAGGCAGCAGGGGCTGTCAGTCATGTGCCACTACCTTGAAAAAAATACATATTCCTTCCTTGTATTCCCATTCTCCCTTCCAAGGGTAGCTCACAATGGAAAGATTGCTTCACTGGTCTTAAAAACACACTAGAGCAATCCCATTTGCTAAAGGAACCACACCCTGCTTGTCACAAAAGAGAGAATACTAGGGAAACACAAACATGAGAAAATGATATATGTGAGCTCATCCTGTCTCCTTTTGAATGTCCGCCCCCTGAGGGCAGGAAACATTTCTTCTTGGGGCTCCATATGGATCCAAGTGTCCTCTATAGACAAGTGAATTTATTAAAGAAATTGAGGATGAAACCCAAGAGGCTTTTCTTACTGTTTACTCTCCATTGTTTATTTTTTGTCTCTATATAAAACCAAAGAATAGCAAGGAGAGATAAGAAAGCCTTCCTCAGTGATCAGTGCAAAAAAATAGAGGAAAACAACAGAATGGGAAAGACTAGAGATCTCTCCAAGAAAATTAGAGATCCCAAGGGAACATTTCATACAAAGATGGGTTCGATAAAGGACAGAAATGGTATGGACCTAACAGAAGCAGAAGATATTAAGAAGAGGTGGCAAGAATACACAGAAGAACTGTACAAAAAAGACCTTCATGACCCAGATAATCATGATGGTGTGATCACTCACCTAGGGCCAGACATCCTGGAATGTGAAGTCAGGTGGGCCTTAGAAAGCATCACTACGAGCAAAGCTAGTGGAGGTGATGGAATTCCAGTTGAGCTATTTCAAATGCTGAAAGAGGATGCTGTCAAAGTGCTGCACTCAATATGCCAGCAAATTTGGAAAACTCAGCAGTGGCCACAAGAGTGGAAAAGGTCAGTTTTCATTCCAATCCCAAAGAAAGGCAATGCCAAAGAATGCTCAAACTACCACACAATTGCACTCATCTCACATGTTAGCAAAGTAATGCTCAAAATTCTCCAAGCCAGGCTTCAGCAATATGTGAACCGTGAACTTCCAGATGTTCAAGCTGGCTTTAGAAAAGGCCAAGGAACCAAAGATCAAATTGCCAACATCCGCTGGATCATTGAAAAAGTGAGAGAGTTCTAGAAAAACATCTATTTCTGCTTTATTGACTATGCCAAAGCCTTCAACTGTGTGGATCACAATAAACTGTGGAAAATTCTGAAAGAGATGGGAATACCAGATCACCTGACCTGCCTCTTGAGAAACCTGTGTGCAGGTCAGGAAGCAACAGTTAGAACTGGACATGGAACAACAGACTGGTTCCAAATAGGAAAAGGAGTACGTCAAGGCTGTATATTGTTACCCTGCTTATTTAACTTATATGCGGAGTACATCATGAGACATGCTGGGCTGGAAGAAGCACAAGCTGGAATCAAGATTGCCGGGAGAAATATCAATAACCTCAGATATGCAGATGGCACCACCCTTATGGCAGAAAGTGAAGAGGAACTAAAAAGCCTCTTGATGAAAGTGAAAGAGGAGAGTGAAAAAGTTGGCTTAAAGCTCAACATTCAGAAAACTAAGATCATGGCATCTGGTCCCATCACTTCATGGAAAATAGATAGGAAAACAGTGGAAACAGTGTCAGACTTTATTTTTTTTGGGCTCCAAAATCACTGCAGATGGTGACTGCAGCCATGAAATTAAAAGACGCTTACTTCTTGGAAGGAAAGTTATGACCAACCTAGGCAGCATGTTAAAAAGCAGAGATATTACTTTGCCAAGAAAGGTCCACCTAGTTAAAGCTATGGTTTTTCCAGTGGTCATGTATGGATGTGGGAGTTGGACTGTGAGGAAAGCTGAGCGCCAAAAAATTGATGCTTTTGAACTGTGGTGTTGGAGAAGACTCTTGAGAGTCCCTTGGACTGCAAGGAGATCCAACCAGTCCATCCTAAAGGAGATCTGTCCTGGGTGTTCATTGGAAGGACTGATGCTGAAGCTGAAACTCCAGTACTTTGGCCACCTCATACAAAAAGTTGACTCACTGGAAAAGACCCTGATGCTGGGAGGGACTGGGGGCAGGAGAAGGGGACAACAGAGGATGAGATGGCTGGATGGCATCACCAACTCAATGGGCATGAGTTTGAGTAAACTCTGGAAGTTGGTGATGGACAGGGAAGCCTGCCGTGCTGCGATTCATGGGGTCACAAAGAGTCGGACACCACTGAGTGACTGAACTGAACTGATATAAAACCAAGTTTAAAAAGAAAAGGATAAAGGAGTAAGGATAAGTGAAGGATAAAGCCTAAAGGAGTAGTGTAGCACTTTATATACACATCTGCCAACTTCAGAGACAGCCCACAAGATGGACACTATTACACCCAACTCAAACAAAGAACTTGAGGTTCCTAAGGTGGTAGGTAACTTGCCATGCCACACAACTAATAGTTGGCAGAGCCGTTTCAAGCTCTGATGCATACCCAGAACTCAGTGTTTGTGTACTGCCAGGTAAGTGCAGAACGTTTGACAATCAGTTGAGCTAATAGCCTGAATGAAAAAACCACACTACCATGATCCTAAAATCTGACAAAAAAACAGTAGTTTAAAAATGTATCTTGGGGACTTCCCTGGTAGTCCAATAGGTAAGACTCTGCACTCCCAATGCAGAGGGCTTGGGATCAATGCCTGGTTAGGGAATTAGATCCCCCCCATGTCCAACTAAGAGTCTAAGTGCTGCAGCTAAGAAGCCCACTTAGAAAAATAAGAAACTTAGAAAACTAAGACCATGGTATCTGGTCCCATCACTTCATGGCAAATAGATGGGGAAACAATGGAAACAGTGACAGACTGTGTCAGTGACAGAACAGTGACAGACTTTATTTTGGGGGGCTCCAAAATTACTGCAGATGGTGCCTGCAGCCATGAAATTAAAAGACACTTGCTCCTTGGAGGAAAAGTTATGACCAACCTAGGCGCATATTAAAAAGCAGAGACATTACTTTGCCAACAAAGGTCTGTCTAGTCAAAGCTATAGTCTTTCCACTAGTTATGAACGGATGTGAGAGTTGGACTATAAAGAAAGCTGAGATCTGAAGAATTGATGCTTTTGAACTGTGGTGTTGGAGAAGACTCTTGAGAGTCCCTTGGACTGCAAGGAGATCCAACCAATCCATCCTTAAGGAAATCAGTCCTGAATATTCATTGGAAGGACTGATGCTGAAGCTGAAGCTCCAACACTTTGGCCACCTGATAAAAAGAACTGACTCATTTGAAAAGCCCCTGATGCTGGGAAAGACTGAAGGCAGAAAGAGAAGGGGATGACAGAGGATGAGATGGTTGGATGGCATCACCGACTCGAGGGACATGAGTTTGAGTAAACTCCAGGAGTTGGTGATGGACAGGGAAGCTTGACATGCTGCAGTCCATGGGGTCGCAAAGAGTTGGACATGACTGAGCGACTGAACTGAGCCAAACTGAACAGCCAAAACAGATACATATTAAAACAACCAAAACGTATCTCCACCAGAAAGCAAGTTTCGGAAAGCATCTATAAAATTTCTACTTTTAAGAAACATAACTTGATGATGAGTCCTCTGTAATAAAGTAGCTACAGAATGTTTACATAATGAGGCAACTTGTCTTATGGGATTACTACCTACAAAGGAGCTAAGAGTTGGATACCACACTCTCAATACTTTCCTATAGCTGAGTAGCAAACTGCTACGAATTCAGCGGCTTTAAAAAAATACCACTTATATGAGGGAAGGGACATACGTATACATATAGCTGATTCATTTCATTGTACAGCAAAAACACATTTTTTCAATTAAAAAATAATTTTTCAGAAGTACCACTTACCAGTGCACAGTTTTGTAAAAGTCCAGCATGGCATGGCTAAATTTTCTATTTTCAGTATTACAAGGCCGAGATCAAGATGTCGGCCACCTTTTGCAGGAGCAAATTCGGTTCCAAACCCATTGTCATTGCCAGAATTCAGTTCATTGCAGTTGTAGGACTGAAGCCCCTATTTTCTAGGTAGCGGATGCCAACCTGGGAAGATTCTGCATTTAAAGCGGCTACGTGAGGTGGTTTTCAGCTGGGGCGTGGGGGTGCGCTGATACTGGCCTGGGACGCTGAACCCCAGCCCTTCTCCCCTCTAGTAAGAGTCCAAGCAAGCCCCCAGCGACCCCAGGGCCTTCAGCCATGGGTTGTCTGCTTGCAAAGGATGCCTACCTGCAGAGCCTGGCCACGAAGGTCTGCTCCCAGCTCCATCCAAGCTACAGAAGCACAAGTCTGCTGGCAAAACCCGAGTCTCAGAAACTGTTGCTGCTGCTGCTGCTGCTAAGTCGCCTCAGTCGTGTCCGACTCTGTGCGACCCCATAGATGGCAGAAACTGTTAGGCCCGCAAAAAAAGGAAGAAAGGACAGGAGAAAGCGTGGGAGGAGAAGGCCGTGAAGCCAAAGGCTCGGGCCCCTGCAGAGAGGTGTCAGACCAGGAAGCCGGCCGCAGCCACTGCAGACGGCCGGGCCCAGACTGTCTGCTTTGGATGTCCTGGGACAGCGCCTGCGTGAGAAGATCCAGGAGACCTGGGGGCCAGGGCAGCGCCTAAGAGCTGTCTCCCCGGCTTTGAAGAAAAGATGACGGAGAAAGCAGGAGCAGGACCAAAAGAGGAGCAGAAGGAAGGAGAGCAAAGGCGAAGGCAGCCCAGGCCTCAGCGGGAACTAAGGCCGCAGAGACACCTGTGCCCAGGTTGCTCTTCAACAAGGTGAGGTGACCGAGGAGCAGCCCTCCCGCAAGAAGCAGGGCCAGAAGTAGAGGCAAAAGGCGAAGGGGAACCTCAGGCCGCTGATGAGCAGGAAGTACTGGCAGCTGCCGGCGCGTGGGACCTGGACGAGGGCAAGGTCGGGAATTTCAAGGGGAAAAGGGGTAAAAAGAAGATCCGTGATGCCAAACGCCTGCTCCTGGAGGCTCCGAAGCGCCAGGTGCACGTGGGCGAAGCGCGGTGGAGAAGATGCCGCGTGGCCAGGGCGGGCAACGCCTAGAAAAGGCCCCCAAGAAAGGCCGGATCCTGTCCTGGAGCAGACCGGCCTGGCGTGAGGACCAGGCAGCCAGACCCCATCCCCCCACGACCCCAGCCCTGACCCAGGCCGAAAGTGGGCATTTGCCCTGCTTGCCTCTTCCACTTGTGGAGAGGGCTCAGGCTACACGTGTAAAAGCACCTTCAGATCTGGGGGAGGGGTGACCCAGATCCGGCTTCCAGCCTCCTCTGGTGCGGTGGAAGGCTCCCTGAAAGTTGCGGGGTGGGGGACAGGATGCAGTGAGAGAGTGGGCATGCGGGAGGCACTTCCCTGGGCCGGTTTTCCTCTCCAATGTCCACAGGACCAGCAGCCTTTGTGACTGCTGTGTCAGTCCAAAACTTGGTTGGAAAGGACAAAAATCAACTCCTCTAAGGCAGAGCTGAAGATGGAATTGACCCGTGGGTGTCTGTGAGTAGGTAGGACCATCCTCAGGTGTGCCTGGAAGTGAATTATTCTACTCGTGGGCCTTCCTAGTGGCTCAGTAGTATGGAACCCACCTGCCAATGAAGGAGCCAGTGCAAGAAGCCTGGTTTCCACCCCCTGGGTTGGGAACATCCCCTGGAGAAGGTAATGGCTACCCACTCCAGTATTTTTGCCTAGAGAATTCCAGGGACAGAGGAGTCTGAAGGGCCACAGTCCATGGGGTCACAAAAGAGTCAGAGCAATTTAATGATTAAAACACAACATACAACAGAACCACATTTATCTGTAAGTTGGGTAAAAATTAAAATTTAAGACACGCATACACATTTAAGATGTCTTAAGATAACCACTACAAGACAGAAACAACTTTACCAAACAATGAAGAAAAATGGAGTGGGATGGATGATATCAGTCTAGGAGAAAGGAAGAGTAAAACCTAGAACTAACCGAGGATTAGTTCTAGCAGGATGCAGAGTAAGAGGGCAGAGTTAAGTCCAAGCCCACAGGCAATCAGAATGAATGCAGGACAAAACTCGGATGAATTTTATAGTATGTGGGTTATATTTCAATAAAACTGTTAATTAAGAAAATAAAATGGTTATGTGATTAGGTCAGGGCCACCTGGATAATCTCTTTCCAGTCACATGCATCATATAGCATGACCTAACCACAGGAGTAAAATCCATCAAACTCCCAGTCTGGGGAACTAAGCAGAGGAAGAGGTAGGAAATCTTGGAGGCTATCTGGTAGCACTCTGGTAGGAAGTGATATAGATTGAAAATATATGGCACACATGATACACTGAACAAAAGAAACCCAACACAAAAGAGTACATGCTGAGGAGGGAACTAAGATGGCGGAGGAATAGGACAGGGAGACCACTTTCTCTCCTACAAATTCATTGAAAGAACATTTGAACGCTGAGCAAACTCCACAAAACAACTTCTGATCACTAGCAGAGGACATCAGACACCCAGAAAAGCAGCCCATTGTCTTCAAAAGGAGGTAGGACAAAATATAAAAGATAAAAAGAGAGACAATAGAGTTAGGGACAGAGATCCGTCCCGGGAAGGGAGTCTTAATAGAGGAAGTTTCCAGACACCAGGAAACCCTCTCACTGGCAGGTCTGGGGGAAGTTTTCGAATCTCAGAGGGCAACCGAACTGGGAGGAAAAGTAAATAAAACCCACAGATTACATGCCTAAAAGCAACTCCCAGCAGAGAAGTACCCCAGACACTTGCATCTGCCACCAGCAAGTGGGGGCTGAATGGAGAGGAGCGGGCGGCATTGCTTAGGGTGAGGACCGGGCCTGAATACCCTGAGGGCAATCAGAGGGAGCTAACCTGAGATAGAAACTTAAACCATGGGATAGCAAGAGAGAGAGAATTAACCTGGGAAAAGCCCTAAATTTAGGCACTACCTGCCCGTCCCCAGAACGACGTTCTGGGAGAATACCAGAGAAGAGCTAGCTGGCTGCGGGTCAGCCCATCCCCCGCCAGAGGCAGAAGGCAAGGGGAAGGGGAAAGGGGCAAACTTGGCCCCAGAGACGGCACCCCTACCAAACTGCAAACAGGCTTCCAGCTTCTAACCAAAGACTTCCTGAGATTCTGGAGGGTTGACATCCGCTGGGAGGGTCGCAGCCAGAAATCAGCTCCCCAGGACAGACACAAGGTGCACCCAACCAGGGAGAGTGCGCTCGTCAAGCTCCTGGCTGCCTGAGCTGCTTGGGCGGGGAAGGCACAAAACGCAGGCCCAACCCAGTCTGCGTCTTTGTGGAGAACCCGAGAACCCGAACCTGAGCGGCTTAGGCCTGGGAAGTGCACTCAACTCAGGGCCGGCTCCCTGGAGAGCAGCCTGGAGCCTGAGCAGTGTAGATGGGGGAAGCACACACGCTGCAAGCAGGGGCAAACCCAGTGTGGCCGGAACACTGCGAGTGCTCCCCACACACGCTGTGAGCGGGGGCAAACCCAGTGTGGCCAGAACACTGTGAGTGCTCCCCACACACGCCAGTGACATTTGTCTGCAGCATCCCTCCCTCCCCGCAGCAAGACTGAACAAGTGAACCTAAATAAGAGACCACCTCCGCCCGCTTGTGTCAGGGCTGAGATTAGACACTGAAGAAACCTGCAAACAGAAGCCAAATAAACAAAGGGAACAGCTTCAGAAGTGACCGGTGCAACAGACTAAAATCCCTGTAGTTAACACCAACTACACTGGAAGGGGCCTATAGATATCGAGAAGTGTAAGCTGGAACAAGGAGCTATCTAAAACTGAACCGAACCCACACTGCCCGCAACAGCTCCAGAGAAATTCCTAGATATATTTTTACTATTATTTTTTTTTCAATTAAAAAATTTTTTCTCTTTTTTCTTTTTTTTAAAGTCCTCTATTACTCCTCTATTAATCATTATTAATAATTAATAAATCCTGGGGAGGGTGTGGAGAAAAGGGAACCCTCTTACATTGTTGGTGGGAATGCAAAATAGTACAGCCACTATGGAGAACAGTGTGGAGATTCCTTAAAAAACTGGAAATAGAACTGCCATATGACCCAGCAATCCCACTCCTGGGCATACACACTGAGGAAACCAGATCTGAAAGAGACACATGCACCCCAATGTTCATCGCAGCACTGTTTATAATTACCAGGACATGGAAGCAACCTAGATACCTATCAGCAGACAAATGGATAAGAAAGCTGTGGCTCATATACACTATGGAATATTACTCAGCCATCAAAAAGAATTCATTTGAATCAGTTCTAATGAAATGGATGAAACTGGAGCCCATTATACAGAGTGAAGTAAGCCAGAAAGATAAACACCAATACAGTATACTAACGCATATATATGGAATTTAAAAAGATGGTAACGATAACCCTATATGCAAAACAGAAAAAGAGACACAGATATACAGAACAGACTTTTGGACTCTGTGGGAGAAGGCAAGGGTGGGATGTTACGAGAGAACAGCATCAAAACATGTATATTATCTAGGGTGAAACAGATCACCAGCCCAGGTTGGATGCATGAGACAAGTGCTCAGGGCTGGTGCACTGGGAAGACCCAGAGGGATGGGATGGGGAGGGAGGCGGGAGGGGGGATCGGGATGGAGAACACATGTAAATCCATGGCTAATTCATGTCAATGTATGGCAAAAACCACTACAATATTGTAAAGTAATTAGCTTCCAACTAATAAAAATAAATTAAAAAAAAAAGAGTACATGCTGTTTGATCCCATTTTTATGAAGTTCATAATAGGCAAAACTAGTCTGTGCTGCCTGAAATCAAGATAGTGGTGACCCTTATGGTCAAGGAGGGATGGAAACAATAGCACAAGGGAAGAAAGACTTACTCATTCAATAACTACACATTGAACACACCTGCCAGAGGCTAAGTTAAGGGGATTCCATGGCAATCAAGATAAGCCTCTGTCTTCGTGGAGCTTTAAAAATCTATCAGGGAAGACAGAGACCATTAGAGAAATATCTACCATAAATTGTGATAAGCATCACACTGGGGGGAGTGGGAGGTCCTCTGAAATCATATGGCAGGGGGACCTAAATAGTTTAAGGGCTCCAAAAATGACTTTTAAATGGAGACCTGAATTAGGCAGGCAAATAAGGGAGTAATGGTTAACACAGTGACTTTGGTTGACTGTGGACTGATCATTACTTACCTGTAAGACGTGACTAAGAAAGGCCACGTGGTCTGCCTCTCCATTGTTGTGAGAATGGTCTCAAGGTGAGTGGAAACACCAGTCCTGCTCTAAACTGCACTGGTCAAGCAATTCCCTTCTTGCTATGACAGTTTGTGCTCTGGATATTCTTCCATAAAATGAACATTGACAAGATAGTGACTTGAAAAATAACCACCACATTGACACAGGAGCCTGAGTCCATGTGAAAAGGAATTAAGCAGAATTCACAGTGTCTTCTGGCTCAGACTCTAGAATCAGACTGCCTGAATTTTCATCCTGTCTCCACCACCAGCCACATGTCCATGGTCATTTACTGTCTGTAAGCCTCCACATCATCAACTCTAAAGTAGGGGCAGTATTGCTACAGGGCTAAGAAATCTTTAGAGGATAGCTTTTTTAAAGAAAACAGAGGGCCTGTACAGATGTCTTGAGGTGGAAGAAGCATAGGTGTACGGCACAGTGCTGATAGATTGTAAATGCATACAAGGAAGAACTCCTCTCTGGCCACACTTTCAGACTCACCAGCCAAAGCTACTTGTCACAGTCCAAACATAGAGAGCTCTCTTGAATGCTGTGAATTTGCACATCTCAGTTCTTTCTTCTGGCACGGTTGTCCCACCTTTGTTTGCTTGAAGAGCTTCTTTCATCCTTCAAGTCTCAATTCATGTGTTGCCCCATGGGGGAAGATTATCCTGACTGCACAAGCCAGAAGTGAGTGATCACTTGTCCATGCTGTCATATTACTCTGAATATCTCTAAAGTAACATATATCAGATTATCCCAAAATTGCTTATTCATACATTTATCTCCTCTTTATGAGCCTCTTGAGAGATGAGACCATACACAGAACTTGGCACATAATAGACAGCAAAAAGAGAACTATTCTCTGAATGAATTGAAAATTAATGAATATTGGTACCTTAAGAGGCAGCAAATTCCTGCCACCAGGTATATTTAAGCAAAGAAGAGTCATTTGTTTAGCAAAAATGTACAGAAACAGTTGAAGCATGATACTGAACCAGCTAACTACTAAATAGGACCCTCGAGTCCTTGGGGCTAGGTGAAGAAAATTGAGAATCACAAAAGCACAGAGAAGGAGCAGATGTATATTTGGTGAACAGCAAGAGGCTCAGTTTGGGACAGGGAGGACAGGATGGAGATATGACTGTGGTAAAAAAAAAAAAAAAAGTGATATACCCCAAATGGCAAAGGATCATTTAATAGGGGTACTATTTAAGAGGAGTAGGAAGACTTCCCTGGTGGTCCAAAGGTTAAGAATTCACCTTCCAGTGCAGAGGACACAGGTTCAATTCCAGGTCGAGCAAGATCCCACATGCCACAGGGCCATTAACTACTGAACTGAACTGAACAATTAACACCACAACTACTGAGGTCCGTGTGCCCTAGAGCCCAAGCTCCACAACAAGAGACACCATTGCAATGAGAAGTCCAAGCAATGCAGCTAAAGAGTAGCCCCCGCTCACTGCAATTGGAGGGAAACCCTACACAGTAATGAAGACCCAGTGCAGCCATAAATAAATGAATATTAAAAAAAAAAAAAAAAGAGGAGTAGGCAAGGTAATGTACCCCTCATGGAATGATAAAGCCTACAGGGCCTAACAAGAGCAGGCTGCAGTTCCACAGGCACAACAGGAAAAGAAGTGGAGTTAACAGAACCCTATGAAAGGGAGGTGTTGGGGTGCCTTGGTTTGAGTCTTGGCCCAAGTAGAGGAATGGGATTTAGTCACTGTCAACATCAGGGATGTACAGAAAGAGCGGGGAGGAATAAATATCCAGGCACTTCATCTCCTTGTGCTGTCGCCCTCCAGCACCCTGCCAGGGTCTCTCAATGGCCACATCCAATGACAAGCAAGGGAGCTGGGGAAGGTAATCCATAGAAGGCAGCCTCCTGAATCCCAGAGCAGGACAGAGAACGAGAAGCAGACTAATGACGTTGGTGGGTAAAGCCAGAGGGGCCACCAGGTAATGCATTTGACCCAGTGAATAGGAAATAGCTCCACTCTATTTCTTGTTTTCTGTTCAGAATAAGACTTTTTTAAATTAATATTTTCCTGAAATAAAAGAGTTATGACAGTCTGAGTCCTTCACTGTTTCCTGATACATAATGCAACAAAGAGTATTAGGTTGAGATTTACTTTTTTCTCCACTGCCTAATTAGAAGCTTAGCACCTCTAAGAGGATTATTCACAAAGCATTATCGCTGAGCACATGGAGAGCCTTTAAAGATTTTTGACTCTCACAAACTCCTTGCCAGACTTTTCAAAATTAAGGTGTAAAAGGAAAAAATATCTGCAAAAGGAAAAGGTTGAGTCACCACATACCTAGAAGCCCTTCACCTGCTTACGGCATTATGTACACCATCAGCAACAGGATTCAGCAAACCCTGACACTTCCTATTTTCAGACTGAGGGAGGAAATGATACAAAACAGCAACACCATGTGTGTGAGAGTATGCTCCCCCCACCCACCTGCGTGTGCACACACACACATACACACACACACACATACACACACACACTCTCATTCTTTCTAACCTGTCATAAAGCAATCCTCTTTTCATGATTAGAGGCTGCATTCGTGTTTGACTTCTGAAAATGAATCAGGTGTTCTTGAAAGTCTTGCCTGATTCCCCCACTCCACCAATACATCCACTCCCAAGGACAAGCAGGAATACCAGTCGGTAAACACATGGGCTTTTGCTTAGATTCAGGGCTGTGGTGCAGACAGTCAGATGCCCCTCTGTGGAAAACAGCAAGGCCAAAAAAGGCCAATGTGGTAAGAAACCACATGTACCCCTCAAACAGTAAATAACATTGTGCAGGTTTAATAAATCATTCTGTTAATGAATCCAGTACACAGTATTTATCTTGCTACAAATATGTTTTGTTTCCTGACATCTTTTAAAAGAACAGTTTGATGACAGAAAACACTTGCTTTAATCTTCCTGATAGTTGTACCCAGATCTGGTTTTGATACTGAGAACTGTACAAATAAATTGCCCACATCATATCCTGCTGCAATCTAAATCTCTGATTTAACTATGCTGTTTTCTTGTCTTTCAAACAGACACGCTACAGCTGCCTTCCCAGTGGAGTCCAGTGCAAAGCGGGGAGGGGTGCCGAAGAGGCCGGAGAGATGGATGTTTCCTCAGTGTGAGTAAGAGAACAGCCTGGAGGCAGGGGAGGGTGGCTGGAGGCCTGTGGGTCCACACGCTGTGACCATCATCCAGGTAACTGCTCTTTCTTCACCTTCTGAGGGGGTGCTTCTTGGCTGCTGGTTTAGCTTTCAGAAAGCACCCCCCTTCTCCAAGCTTCCTGGATCAACTTCTACTTTTGCATCTTCTTTTCTTTAGCAAAAAGGAAAGGAGTCACCATTGGAAAACTCTGAGATTCAGAGGAAGTGAGTAAACAGCATTTTTATTTTTCCTTCAATGGAATACAAGTTCTTCAAGAGGAGAAGAATACAGGTAATTCATTATGTCTTATCAGTGTGTTACCAATCAGAGGAGTGTAAGGTTTCTTATCAAATCAGATCCTATCTTTGCTGAGAAAGAAGAAGATATGACGGGTCTGGACTTTTTTGTTTTTCCAACACAACCTTGTTTTGGTTTTGTTGTGTGTGTGTATGTGTTTTTCAAGGAGACATCATTTTCCTGGCTGTGACATGTAATGCTCCATTTTACGAGACTGCATTAAGCAGTTCAGCTTATGACTATAAACAGTCTCTGGCTTTTGTCATTAGGATGAGTTGTTCAAGTGTAAGGTACTCAAAGATAATGTCCTCAAGCCATTTAAGCCAAATTCTTTTATTCTTCGTTCGAGTAAACATGTTTTGGATAACCTCTATGAGTTCTGGCATGGACAAAAGTCATTAGAGTCATATTCCAAGTAGAGATGGGTACTATCTCTTCTTACCCTACCAATTAATAATGTCACAGGCTTGAGACATAGCTGGCCAGGGTCTCACCTATATGATCTGTAACAGGGAAAGTTAACTGGCATTAAGGCATGTGGGAGAAACCATAAAGCACAGCAATTATACACAGTGAGGCTGAACTTGGTCCAGGTTCAGTTCCCACATCTGCCATCTTTTAGGTCAAATAGGATAAACAATGTAACCTCCGAGTAATAAATACAAAGGACTTAGATGAGGACTTAGCAGGTGGTAAATACTATACAATCTGTTAGTTATTGTTAGGACCCTGGCTTTAACCAGGCTCTGTCACCATCAGGAGGCATGATCAGGGACCGAGGCCTAGCCTTCCCCCTACTGAAGTGGCCGAGTCATTCCCTACCCTGTTCAGCAGTCCCTGCTGATGCTGCTCCCGACAGCAGGGCCACCACAGTGATGAGTGTCCTTCACCCCGTCCTCTCCAGCCTCTCAGCGCTGTCCCACCACTCTCCTGGGCCGACCCTGTTGCTCTCACAAATATAGGGAAAGATTCTCTCTCCACTCTTGTTACATCTCTCCCAGATTGTTAACTGTGACCCTGCTCTCTTTTTTTAGTAAATCTCCTGTAAAGGGTAGTTTCACCTTCATAGTCTCCTGTAAGACAGTCTTTCAAATAACATGATAAAAGCTACCCCCTGAATTGTCAGAAAGCATTTGGGTGGCAACTCCAATAACCTACTCAAAAAGTTCTTTCCCAGTGATCATAAAGCATTGTTCCAAGCAAGGAGTTAAGTCATCTTGGTCTGTCCCTATATGTCAGTATCATTACACTTTATGTTTGCTGCCCCACAGCAACACACACACACGCACACAGAGTCTTGCATCATACCTTACTGGGTATTTTTAGTCTCCTTAAGAAATAATCAACAAATGCTCTTTACAATATTCTCAGGGAACCTATCAAGTTCACATGCAAAAGAGATCTGAAGCATGTTTGGGACATGCTGAGGCTCTTGATATTATAGATTGGTTGATATTATATATTAGCCCCTTTCTGAGGCTATATATTAGGTTTCCTCAACTCTATTTTTCTTTCCTGATGTTTCCATTGTAGTGTTTCTTAAACTGTGGGCAAGGACCATTGACATCAAAGTCATCTGACTTATTAAAAACTTAATTTCCCCACATCAGCTGAGCCAGGGTCTCTGGGAGGAAGGCTCAAATGCTTGAAGTTCTACAAGCTGTTCCTTCTATGCACTCTAAATAAAGTTTGAGAACTTCTGTTCTACATCATTTTGAAATACACATTGTTTTGAAACAAGCACTATGTATCTATCTTACCAGTTATATTGTTGGAAGCTATTATAGTGATCTTTAACATAAAACCCTATATTCCATCCTTTGTTACTTAAAATATGCTCTTGCTATCGCTAGGGTGAAGAACATCTGCAAGGCAGGACAGCCACTGGTCTCAGGAATCAATGAAATCAAGTCATTTTGCTTCCTTTAAGATAAAAGAATTGGCACAAATATAAAACAAAGCCCGAAATAGAAACTCCAAACCGCCTGGGGGTAGCCTAGTTGTTGGTGGATGAGCTTTTCAGTCAGTGAAACTAGGGTTCAAAGTCCAGTAAGGATACTAACTAGCTGTGTGTGTGACCTTTACTTTTCTTAATCAGTCTGTCTTGATTTTCTCACCTGTAAAATTTTAGATAATAATATTGACCTCATAGATTTGTTGTAAGAATGAAGTGAAAAAAGGGTAGGTAAGGCACTTGGTATAATACATAATAAATATGTTAGAACAGTTATCATTTCCAAATGAGAATTATTCCTGATGGATTCTGAAATAAAGCAGACGGCTCTCATCTGAATAAAATCCTCAAGACGGTTAGTGAATTACTGGCCAGATGCTATCTTGCCTTTTTTCCAGATATCTGGAAACCTCAAAAATGTCTTTTGCAAAGCACCAAAGAGCAGGACAAACAAGGCAAAAGAACCAGATATTCTACCAGACAGCTCCAGCCCTAGAGAAGAGTCTAGGGAAAGCATGGCAAAACCAGAGTACAAGATGGAGCATTCAAAGGTGGGGCAGATTCACTCAACAAGATAGTTCTAGGAAACCTGCCAGGTGCAGTTCCAAGCTGAGAATACAGCACAGAACAAAACAGACAAAAGCTTTTCCCTTGTGGGCTTCATATTCTAGTGCAGGGAAGCACACAATAAACAACTCAATTAATAAAATATACAATATGTTTGATAGTAAAATGTGCTTTGAGAAAAATCAAGCAAAAAATGGGAATAGGGACTTCCCTAAGGATCCAATGGTTAGGACTCTGCACTTGCACTGCTGAGGGAGAACTAAGATCCCACAAGCCTCACAGTGTGGCCAAAATAAAATAAATGTGGCACCATAAAAAATGGGAATAAGCAGAACCAGGGTAGATAATAGTCAGTCATGGTAAAGCAGAAATACCTATGCATTACCCCCTCAATGTCATCTCCCTTTGCCCTAAATCCACACGTGAAAGGTGTGGATTAATACTCAGCAACTATTTTCTGAAAGAAGGATATGCCTCAAGAGAAAACCAAAATCTTTGAAAATAAAGCAACCTTTACCCACCTGTTTCAACTGGGTAGAATTAGTATCTGGCACGTTTAAACACTCAATAAATCATTGTTGCAGAAATCAGTGGCTCAGCAAATAAGTGGAAGGATTACCACCTTTCAGGAAGAATGATTCCAGCTCCATCCACAGAGCCAGGCTGCTCTCTGTAATGATCACAACCTCCATAATAAACAACAAAAACATGGACCTGATTGCTCCCTAATCCTTGGTATTCTCCCAAGCACTTTATATGGATTATCTCATTGGAACCTTTCAACAATACTGGAGGTTCAGGGGAGGAATTGCCCAGTACAGGCCCTGTGGACGCTGTCTCTGTTGAGTTGTGTCCTTCCTGTTGAGAAGTACATATCCTTCTCAGTCAATAAGTCAGGTTCTAAGTAGACTTCAGAGCAATGATTATGATTACCAATCAATCAGGATTATCAAATTATCAAACACAGGTGTTCCCCTTTTCCAACCCAGCTGCCATTGTCTTCTCAGCACAGCACTGTTTCTGAAAACCATCCAGTCCAGACTAGAACTTTTTAATGTCTTTTCTCTTTTGGTCCTTCTTCTGGTGTTATCCAGCACTCACTATATCCAAAGTTCGAGATGCAGTCAGAGGTCCCTGCCCTCCAAGAGTCTACAATCAGATCCCGAAAAAAGGCTCAACCCCACAGAGCAGTGGTCTCCAACCTCCGGGATCTAATGCCTGAAGGTGTGAGGTGGAGCTGATGTAATAATAATAGAAATAAAGTACACAATAAATGTAATGCACTTGAATTACCCTAAAACCATCCCCTCACCACCTGCAGTCAGAGGAAACCAGTTGCTGATGCCAAAAAAATTGGGGGCCATTGCTTTAGTAGAGTGAGACAAAGCAGAGCAATGTGTTTGCCCTGGGGTGCATACAACAGGTGCAAAAGGGGACTGAAGACTTTGATTTATACCTTCGGAGGCTAATTCTGATTTCTGGTATGGAGAACCGTTGGAAGAAGCAAGGACAGAGATATCTGTGAGTCAGAAAGTGTGGTCACATGCCTCAGGGAGACAATCTAGGTACACCTGTGCTTAGGCTACACCAAAGACCCAAAACAGGACCACAGCTGGACCCCACGGGCAGCTTCTTTCCGAGGAGAGCCAGTCACAGACAAGGCCAGAAGAGTCTGTGCCTGCCCTGCTGGACCCCACTGTGAAGATTTAAAGCTGAAAATCAGTGCTGAATTACAGGTCACAGCGACCAGAAACCCAAACCATAATTAAGAAAGGGAGAATTGGATTTACCAGGAAAAACAAATTGCCTACGAAGGTAGTGCTGTAACCAGTTCTGGGAACAAACAGTGCCCAGTTTATTTTTTACCAGTGTTTTAAAAGGAAAGAGACAACAATCAGGGAGGAAGTAGAGGTAACAATGCAGAGGCACAGAGGAGCAGGGCTAGAAGGAGGGGCCTTAGGACCCTGCGCCACACGTGGTCCGAGGTGGGTGCCAATCTGGTTCTCTTGCTTCTCTGCTTAAACCCACCAGAAGCCTCCCACTCTCCTTTAAACAGAGCCCCAACTCCTTAACCTGACCCTTCCTTCACCAGCTCCTTCAAAGACTTGCAAAACGTGGTGCTTCCCTTGGCTGTATCGCCCCATTCCCCTCTTCCCTTCATCTATTCTGAACTGCCCTCAAGTTTTCCCAGGTGTTTCAATCCCTGCTTCTATTAGGTCATCACATGGAACACATTTCCCCCGTCCATCTTCATCTGACTACCACCTACTTATTCTTCAGATCTCGGCTTAAATGTCATTTCCACAAAGAAGCTTTCCTTACCCTGGTTGAGGTTAGGTCCCTTTGCTCTGCTCTCATAATTCCCAATATTTCCTCTCTCATAATATTCATCAACTTTGTAATCATTATTGATTATGAATCTTTGCTACTAAATAGTAAACTTCATGAGTGCAGAGATTGTTGTAAGGACTCATAAAACACCCAGTAAATTAATCAATAGATTCAATTGAAGCAAAATTTATTAGGGGACTTTAGGCCCTTCTTTCAGAGATTGTTGTAAGGACTCATAAAACACCCAGTAAATTAATCAATAGATTCAATTGAAGCAAAATTTATTAGGGGACTTTAGGCCCTTCTTTCTCCTTGAATTGTATTGCAATTGCAAGGAAAAAAAAACACACACACAACATTAAGCAACATCTCAAAGGAGAAGACAAAGGACAGTTCTGGACTGTGGTGACCCAGCAGCTTAGCTTTATGATCACGCATACCTTTCTTCATTAGCATGTGCCCCCTACCCAGAAAAGTAATTCTATAAAACAATTTTATCCCCTTCCCAGTCCAGGAAATATTATCTTTCCTTTTAATTTATTCTCACTTCATGCATTCAACATTTATAAAGCAACTTCATTGTTCCAAGCACTGACTCTTCCTACATTTTTGTTGTTTTCAAAATTTCACAGGTAGCGATTTAAGAGCTGGCTATAACAAAAAATCAGAAATAAGCAAGATTTTAATTTCGAGGGGTAAAAAGCTTAATAGTCAGAAATACATTTAGTATTGAGTTCTTGGCAACAGAAAAACTAGTGTGAATAGACTTAAATCCATGACTTCATTGACTCACAAGTCTTTTAAAGGCCAGAAGTTTTAGGCAGGTATTTTCTCCAGAGCTTCACAGAGTCCCTAGGCTTTGGCTCCTTTGTGATTCTCTGCTCCCTACACTCTGAATGACAGCTTGCCCTTCTCAGCTTCCCTTGTAGTAGCAGTTATTCCACATCTCACCTCTTCCACCTTGCCAAAAGAAAAAGAGCTCTTCATCCATTTCCCACAAATGAAAACAGAAGCCTGCTTTCCAGGAGCCTCCAGCAAACAGGGAAATTTCCTCCCCATCATTGTCTTGAATCTGGCAGTATGCCCATCCTGGAACCAATTGCTTCACCCAGGGAATGAGATACACTGGTTGGTTTCAGCCCTATAGGATCTACCAAATATGGTGTCCATTCCACACCAGCTGTATAGCTGAGCAAAGGAAAACATATCCCTAAAGGGAAAAAAATTTGAAGACTGTTAGAGAAATGAAGAAACAGACATTGATGAAGCAGTCAACAAGTGTTCATTACACAGGTATATGGTCAGGCCACCCAAGATGGCTGTTATCTTGCTCTCTGTACATCCCCTGATCAACCAGTACCTGCTTCACCTACACCCTACTCACCCAATCGACCTTCCCTCTTAATCATAGAGCTAATCGGTAATTGCCTATGTGCTTGCCCCCTGCCCTGGCTGCTGACTTCCCTGGTAACTGAGGAACCAACCTGACAACTGGTAGCCTCCTTCTCCCCCTAGTAGTGACGACTGCCGCCATGTCCTGCCTGCCATCTGCTGTACACGGTGGGATACTCCTTCAGAACCTTCTGCTTCAGACGCGTAAGATCCCCTGTCCAGTAAACCATTGATGTCTCTGCTGTTGTTCTGAGTTCCTTCCTAGGTCTCACAGCCAGGGAATTACAAGGTTTACAGAGTTTTCCAGAGCAGCATTCCAGTTTCTCCGTATAATGCTCAGACACTCAGAAATGTTTGACCCTTTGCAGCCCCATGGACTGTAGCCTGCCAGGCTCCTCTGTCCATGGGGTTTTCCAGGCAAGAATACTGGAGTATTCCTTCCCCACCTGGGGGTCAAACCTAGATCTCCTGCATTGCAGGCAGATTCTTTACCAACTGAGCCACCAGGGAAGCCAGTTTCTCCACCTCACATAAAGAAATATGTCATCACTGCTGGGTAGCTTATAGAATCCTTGATTCTTAGGGTTAAAAGGAATTACACACAGAGTCCAATCTAACCCTTCATGTTATAGTAATTAAGGCTGGGAAAATTGAAGTAATTTGCCCCTAGGTTACACAATTTAGTAAGCACCATCAAAAAGAACATAACTCAGATGTTTTTATTTTTGATCTAACATTCTTCTTGAGTGTCATTACAACACAACAAAATCATACCATATGATAAGTCATTTCTGTTATTCTATAAACATTGAGTTTATTGGCAGGGAATATTTTTTGTTGGGTTTGGGTAAGGGTAGGTAGGAAAGAGTGAAAGAATGGAAAAAGAGAACAGTTTTGATGTCCTTTTAATTTTAATTCACACAAATTTCTAACACATTTATTGACTGAGAAAATACAACTCTAGGACTTTGATAATAAGAATCTTCATGGTAACAACAATTAGACTTCTAAGTCCTGATCCCAGGGCTGAACACCATTTGGTGAAAAGACAAGTTCTGGGCTCTGCTCTCAACAATTGGTGTGTTTGAGACCTGCCAAATAATGCACATTTATAATGCTTTTGATCTGAGGAAGAACTCTTCAGAGAAGAGAAAAAGTTCATGCTGGTCACTAGTTAAACATCACAGAACCACCTGTGCTCTGGGACCTGTGAACTTTCTTCCAGGTCACAGAACTGCATTGCATTTTCAGGGCAGACCAGCTAGCAAGGGTCAGCTGTAGGTGAGGGAAGAATAGACAAGAGACAACCAATAGTGCCCTCCGTGAGCCTGGAGAATCTCTTCATTAGTATTCACACACCCTCTGGATATGGAGAGCCTACTCAAAGGCAAAGAGTATTCTCAGATGGTACTTATCTTAAACCCTTATTTATCGCTAGTATCTCTGCAGCAATTAGTTGTTTGTTTGTTTTTTTGACTGGAGGATAATTGCTTTACAAGGTTGTGCTGGTTTCCCCATACAACAACATGAATCAGCCGTAAATATATTACACACATATCCGCTCCCTCTTGAATCTCCCTCCAAGCCCCCGCCCCCATCCCACCACTCTAGGTCATCACAGAGCGCTGGGCTGAGCTCCTTGTATTACACAGTAACTCCCCACTACCTATTTATTTTACATATGATGATGTATATATTTCAATGCCACTCAATTCGTCCCACCCTCTCCTTCCCCGGGTGTGTCCGCAAGTCCATTCTCTACATCTGCATCTCTTTTCCTGCCCTGAGATTCATCAGTATGCTTTTTCTAGATTCCACATGAGTGCATTAATATACAATATTTGTTTTTCCCTTTCTGGCATCCTTCACTCTGTATAACAGGCTCTGGGTTCATCCCCCTCAGTTCAACTGACTCAGATTCATTCCTGAGTGATATTCTATTGCATATATGTATGTTAACTACAAGTTGGCACTAACCAAGGGCATTTGCCATCTGCTTCGGTGGAGATTGAATCCTGTGCTGCTGCAGCTGTTGACCTTTAACACCCATAAAAGGAATTCAGTATCCTCTATAACACTGTATTTTGGTCCTTTCTTATCTCTTAGTCTTTTCCAGCACAAGGACTATATTTTATTCACGACTGCATTTTCATCCATTGCACAGAGTAGATGCCAAATTAATGTTTAGTGAGTTGGATTGAACTGAGTCGTATGATGTCTGTCTTGCCTTCAAAGCAGATTCAAATCGCACTTGTCTTCCAGAATATGTCCTAAACTATCCTAACTGTAGGTTCAGTCTATGTCTTGAGTCAATGTAGTTGCTTCCTCTATCCAACTCCAAAGCTTCCAGTGCAGCCCCACCTCAACTCCCAGGACCATGTATAAACTGAGCCAGGAGACCTTTGAGTAACTAGTCCACATTCCAGAACTCAGCATTAAATCGTCCTTGCCACTAGTCCAATCGTCCATTTATTTGTTTCTTTAATAAACATTTAGAAGCCAACTTTGTGCCAGGCCCTATGCTGTTATTGTTGTTTAATCCCAAAGTCACGTCTGACTCTTTTGTGACACCATGGACTATAACCTGCCAGGCTCCTCTGTCCATGGGATTTCCCAGGCAAGAATACTGGAGTGGATTGACATTTTCTTCTCCAGGGGATCTTCCCAACCCACAGATGGAATCTGCATCTCCCGAATTGCAGGCAGATTATTCACCACTGAGCCACCTGGGAAGCCCAGGCCTTATATTAAGTGCAAAATAAATAAGGATGAACATGTTATAAGCTGGGCCCTCAGGGAGCCCACAGCTAGTTGGTTGAGGGGCAGGGGGGACATTAAACAGGCAATCTTGTTGCAGACCCTATATCATATTTTGCCCAATCTCCAGTCTTTGTGCTCTATTTCTTTTTCTTGGTATTCTCTGTCTTCATTCTTGTTCCAGAAACTCCAACTCTCCAGACTGGAAGTTAAAATCCTACTTGCAATCCTACTGTCAGGACAAAAGACTTGTGCACAGTTTTCTTTTCCATATAACCAGCCCTTCTGCACACCACTTTTCATTGAGTGAGAAAAGTCTGACTTCTTCACAGGGTTGCTGATTCTTTGTTTCAGGACTCTCTGACCTGGCTCTCAAGTCTGGCATCTAATATGAATTATCCACTACTCTTTAGCATTAAAGTACATAATACTCTGTGTATCCTATTTAGAATGGATATCCTCAGGATCCATTCCCCCAGATCTTCTAGTTGTCTGTATTTATTACAAGCCTCCCAGGCAATTTTAAAACAGATCGTCCAGAGACTTTGAGAAGCATTGTCCTGAGATACACATATTCACTTAAATTTTAGAATTATCTACACTGTCTCTATCTCACCCCACCATCAAAATTTGAACTCTGCAAACCTTCAAGGACTGGGATAATTCCCCAATTCTCCTGCCAAAGGAAGTGGAATTCAGTCAGCAGAAGACCTACTGTGCATGACTATGTTCTTTGACTTTTGAATATTATCTTCCCCAAAGTTCCCATCACTGGGCACTGCGTACCTACTGGGACAGCTTAGATGCTTTATCTTGACCTCCTGGCCAGTTACGTGCTTGAACTCTCATCTATTTCCATTATCCCTGAAACATCATGTTTTGTCCATCAATACTGGAAAGTCAGTCAATCTCTCCCCTCTCTATCTGCTGTCACTACCTAGCCAGGTTTGGCTCCAGATTCCAGAATTCCCCACCTAGTCTATCCAAGTGATAATTATTGACTGTCTGTGCAAGTTTTCAGAAATCCCAGGCCATGGTGAAATTTTCTTTGTTAGAAATCCCACACGCTTTGAGGAAGACGCAGACACTGCTACAGCGGAGCCCTCTGCCACCCACTCCCCTGCTCCTGCCTCCCCCTGTTCGCTCTTGCTGAGGAACAGGTCGGTCAGGAAGCCACACCACAGCCGTGGCCTTTAAAGACACTGATAATACTCCGCTGGAGCCAAAGGTGGAGGATCACCCTCACCAGCCGCAATGTGAAGTCTCTGAAGAAGGTATGTGATGACCTGATGAGAGGCGGGAAGGAAAAGAATATGAAAGTGAAAGGACCTGATCAGACTCTGAGGCCCACCAAGACTGAGAATAACTACGAGGAAAACTCCTTGAGGTGAAGGTTCTAAGACTTGGGATCAATTCCAGATGAGGATCCATGAGCGACTCATTGACCTGCAGAGTCCTTCTCATATTGTCAAGCAGATCACTTCCATTGATAACAAGCCAGGAGTTGAGGTGGAAGTCACTGCTGCTGATGCCTAAGTCAACCTTTTTAATAAACTGATAATCAGTTGTTAAAAAGAAAAAAGAAATCCCATAGCACCAATTATCTGCATCACTCATTTCACCTGTTATGCCTAGATCTGTTACCAACATCCTATCTCACCAGCAAGATTGTGAATTAATATTACTGAGTATTCATGGGTTAAATAATGACATAGGCCCTAACTATCGAAGACACAAAACAAGACATTTATAATAAAAGTAAAGGACCAGAGGAACTTACATTACCAGAATAGTGAGGCTTAGAAGAGATACTAGAGTTCACACTGAGTTCCCAGGGAAAAAAGTGATTTTTAACCACCATAGTTATATTTTCCATTCATTGAAGACCAATCATGTGTACCAGGCTCTGTAATAAATATATTAAATGTCATTCTTCTAATCCTTACAACTATCCTTTGAAGAAATCGATGCTCAAGAAAGTCCACAAACTTTCCCATGATGACGCAGCTAGAAAGTGAAGGAGTTTGAGATAATTTAGGTTGACTCCAAAGCCCATGGTATGTCTGCATGCCTGTGTGCTAAGTCGCTTCAGCCATGTCCGACTCTTTGTGACCGTATGGACTGTAGCCTGCCAGTCTCCTCTGTCCATGGGATTCTGCAGGCAAGAATACTGGAGTGGGTTGCCACCCCCTCTTCCATGGTATGTCTACTACACTACAAACCAAGGAAATAATTATCACCAACTCCTCAATTTTGCCAGAGCTATTGCTAGAGCACATTATTCCTGTAAGACTCTACTATCACTTGGAAATTTTCAATGAGTTCAAAAGATTGTAAGAAAGAAACTTTTCCAGAATAATCAGGGAATAGTGTATAGGTGGGAATACAGAGCATTAAGGGACAATGTCCTGCCCAACAGCTGTGTTCATTCCTGCATTCAGCTCAGTGGTACTAAACATAAAGCCAAATGAACTCTGGCATTTTACAATTGTTTCCTCTTTGGGGAATCTAACTTCTCCTTAATAGGACAGGAAAAAAGCCCACCTAGCTGACTGCTGCTTGGTGCCTCATTCTACTAAGGCTTTATGGTTGAGCTTCTGTAGTTTGTGTCTGCTTGAAAGATCCTCTGGCCCCTTTCCTAATTGCAAAGGCTGTCCCCAGCAGGAACACTGGATTACTAGCCCTAGTTA
Organism: Cervus canadensis; assembly: GCF_019320065.1. Classification (NCBI taxonomy): domain Eukaryota; kingdom Metazoa; phylum Chordata; class Mammalia; order Artiodactyla; family Cervidae; genus Cervus; species Cervus canadensis. The sequence continues at coordinate 62,906,548 of NC_057387.1, forward strand.
AAGAGCACTTAGAGTCATGCTGGTCACAACACTTGCATGACTTCCAGGCAGCTGCAATAGATGCCAAGAATTAATTAATTGATGCCAGTGGGAGTTTAAAGCTTGGGATAAGGGCACTGCAAAGCCTGGGAGCATCTGCCTCACACCACAAAGCTCACATTCCCAGCACTCCAGCCGCTGTGTGGAGTAGTGCTGAAAGCACTGCATTGAAGGAGTTCTAAGTCCAGGTCTGGGTCTATGGGAACTTGAGTCTTGCTGATCTTTCTGAGGCTAATTCCTCATCTGTAAATGAGAAGAGTAATCCCTGCACTACTCATTGCAGAAGATTTTGTGAGGCTAAGATGAGGTATCTGTATGTGAAACCTCCATAAAGACTGTCACTGGAGTAAATGCCTCCCTCGAGTGCTCCCAGAACAATCTGTGCTTCCCCAACAAGCACTCGTTCTATTTCACAGTTATTACTTCTTTATCTTGTCTTTCTCTTCTATATTGTACATTCCAAAGGGGCAGGGATGGTATCAATATTGCTCAACACTGGCTCCTAGAATCTACCACAGTGCAGATTGCTTGGTTGTTGCTCAAGAAAAACCTATGAGATGAATGAATAGTGCACAATAAATAAATGTAGTCCTAAGTAGTGTTCTTTATTTTGTGGAAGCTTCATGCCACATGGTAAAACAAATCCCATGTCACCATCACTGTCAGCTACAGGCAATTTGTTTTTTCACTTTATAACTGTTGTTTCATACATAGAAGTAGTCCTCAAGAAGTGTACAGTCCAAAGAGAATAATACATGTAGAAATGAAAAATCAAATAAAAACAAACACAGTAAATGCCATTTCTAATAAGTTCTCACTTTCAATTCAACTTTTTCAAAGAACTAACCTCTGGGGTAATTCCAAACATCTTAAAATTGCAAGTTTCTCTAGGAATAAAACTACTCTATGACCCAGCAGTCCCACTACTAGGCATATACTCTGAGTAAACCAAAACTGGAAAAGATATGTACCCCAATGTTCGGGCTTCCCTTGTGGCTCAGCTGGTAAAAAATCCTCCTGCAATGCAGGAGGCCTAGGTCCGATCCCTGGGTTGGGAAGATCTCCTGGAGAAGGGAAAGGCTGCCCACTCCAGTGTTCTGGCCTGGAGAATTCCAGGACTGTCCAGATACAACTGAGTGACTTTCACTTTCACCCCTATGTTCACTGCAGCACTATTTACAGTAGCTACGACATAGAAGCAACCTAGATGTCCATCGACAAATGAATGGATAAAGAAGCTGTGGTGCATATATACAATGGAATATTACTCAGCCATAAAACAGAATGCGTTTGAGTTAGTTCTAATGAGGTGTATAGACATAAAGACTGTCATACAGAGTGAAGTCAGAAAGAGAAAAGCAAATATCACATATTAGTACATATATATGGAATCTAGAAAGATTATACTGATGAACCTATTTGAAGGGCAGCAGTGGAGACACAGACCTAGAGAACAGACTTATGGACAGGGGCGGTGGGCGGGGGGAGGCGGGAAGATGGAAACATATACACTACCATATGTAAAATAGATAGCCAGTGGGAATTTGCTGTATGTCTCAAGGAAATCAAATCAGGGCTCTGTGACAATCTAGTGGGGTGAGAGGGGTTGGGAGGTGACAGGGAGTTTCAAGAGGGAGGGGACATATGTATACCTATGGCTGATTCATGTTGCTGTATGGCAGAAATCAACACAATATTGTAAAGCAGTTATCCTTCAATTAAAAATAAATAAATGTTTTAAAAATAATTTTTTTTAAAAACTACAAGTTTTTATATTTAAAGACCACAGACTGTTTCGTGTGCCTGGATGGAGTATTTTAAGTATAAATTCAATTGTGTAGAAATCCCAGATATTTTTGTGGAGGAGTGACTATTATCTGAAAGCACTAAGAACCAGATGTAAACATGTGTGAGAAGGTATATAGGAGCGGGTCAAAGGTGCGTCAAAGGATGTTTCTGTAGATCCCAGTGAAACCTTTTTGGAGATAAATATCCAAAGACTCAAAACACAAAGGTGGGCACTATCATTTACAAAGACCTACATGCAGTGAGAAGAAACTGGAAAGCCAATGTACATTGCTTCAAAGCCCCAGTATTTTTAGTACCTTGAAATTATATAATTTTTATCTGCTTTTATGTGAAACAAATATGCAGACTAACCTAACAACTTGAGCAGAATGTCAAGGGATTCTTCTGAAGGTTATTTTCTCTGTGATTAGGACTACAGGAGAGACTTGGGTACAAGAGCATCACATTATACCAGGAAGCCTGCGGATGCTTCTGGCAAGGAAGAGTTTGGTGAAGTCTTTATCACCACTGGGAAGAGCAAGCAGGAGCAGGTGAAATGGTGAAAACAACAAGTTGGAAGGTTCTAATAAAAGTAGTTTCCTAGTCTAATAGTAGTGACAGATGAATTGGTGAGCCTCAAAACAATTACGTTTGAAAAGATAGATTGAAGAGTTTCCTTTGTTCTTCAGTTGCTAACTCACGTCCAACTATTTACGACCCCATGGACTACAGCACTCCTGGCTTCCCTGTCCTTTACTATCTCCCAGAGTTTGCTCAAATTCATGTCCATTGAGTCAGTGATTTCTTAATCATTTTTAATACCTCCTTTAGAGAAAGCAAATTTTGATGAGTAAAAGTGCCCCTGAATTCATTATACAACAAATAATTCTGAGGTGGGATCTCAGTATTTGTTGTTGTTATTCAGTCACCAAGTTGTGTCCAACTCTTGGCAACTCCACGGACTGCAGCACACCAGGCGTCCCTGTCCTTCACTATCTCAGTATTACTTACTTGCAGAAAGTTCATTTTAAGCTTTTACCTGGAATTGTGCCTATCGTAGACACTTTGGGGAGTAAAATAGACACAGAGTTGTTCCCCAGTATCTATTCTCCCTTCTAGCGATGGCTGAGCACAAGAGCACCAAAAATAAAGACCTCGTTCCCCACCCTCCCCTGCAGCTAGGCATGCACATGACTAAATTCTACAAAGGGGTTTCCAGGAACCTTTCTTAAGAAAGGATATCTCATCTTTGCCTCTCTCTCCTTTCTTCCTCCTGAAAGAGATGCTGCCATTTGGAGGCTGAGGACTGCATTCTTGGGTTGAAGCCTGCAACCTGAAGACTTTTAGAGCAAGAGTCACTACTCCAGCCCTGGATGGCCTATGTTTTGACTTAAATGAGAAACAATGCATTTTTATCCTGATGAAACCACTATTATTTAGAGGTTTTCTGTTATTGCTGAACTTAAGACTTATTGATACAGAGAAGGTTTGTATTCAAAGTTAGATGAGAAACAGTCTCCAACTTTAAGAAGTTTCATAAACCTAAGAAGAACATGAGTGGTATACACTAAACTGCACATTTGTACAAAGCATAAAATTATTATAAAATTAAGAGTGTCACAAAAAAAAAAAAAAAAGAGTGTCACAAGGTCAAAATATTATCAGTGAGGCTGGGGACAATAAAAGGAAGACAAGTCACCTCTGTTAGAAGATAAAGAGGGAAAAAATAGTGGTTTGAGTGGCATTTGAAATGGGCCTTAAAGAAAAATAGAATTTTGATAGATAAAAATGGGAAGAAAGACAAAACAGGCAGAAAGAACAGCATTTCAAAAGCTAGAAGGAGAAAAGCATGGATTGTGTTCAAACAAGTTCAAGTGATTCAGAGCACAGGTTGTAGACAGTGATCCTTACTGATCACTCAATTGATTTATTTCCATTCTTTGCTGCATTTTTTTTCTTGACCTTTGTCATGATCTGATTGTGTCAACTCTGATATCTGTTTATTTTCTAGAATAACCAGAATTTCAGTTCTCCAACCTTTTGGTTTCAGCAACTCCTTTACATCCTTAAAAATTATTTAAGGCCCCAAAGAGCTTTGGTTTATGAAAGATATATCTATAAATACAAACCATATTAGAATGGGTATAAAGTTTTAGTTATGTAAGATAAATAAGTTATAGAGATATGCTGTATAACATGATGTCTATTATTAAGAACACTACACTGTGCACTTAAAATTTTTGCAAAGAGTTTAGATTTCATGTTAAGTATTCTTAACACAAGACAAGTGCAAAGAAAACTTTTGGTGGTCACAGATATGTTTATTACCTTGATTGTGGTGATGGTTTTATGGGTGTATGCATATATCCAAGCTCATAAAATTATATACATGAAATATATGTGATATTTTGTATATCAGTTATACCCTAATAAAGATATTTTAACTTTTTTAATTGATAAATTTTTAAACATTTATGTAATCACTTTAAAATAACAAAAATAAACCCATTCCATGTTAATGTAAAGAACATTTTTATGGAAAAAAATGTTCACATAAAGTCATTAAAATATAACATTGTTTCACATTTTTGCAATTTTCCTTAACATCTGGTCTAATGAAAGACAGCTAGACTCCCACATCTGCTTCTACATTCAGTCTGTTGTGATATCACATATCAGATAGCCTCTGGAAGCCTTCACTATATACACGTAAGAAAAGAAAATGAGAGTGAAAGTGACAAATAAAATCTTAGTATTATTATGGAAACAATCTTTACTTTGCAGACACTCTGAGAGAGTCCCCAAAGCCCCTTAAGTTCCCTGACTAACTGTGAGAACCACTGAACTAGAATATAAACTCAGTGATGGCAGAGATTATGTTTAGTTCACTGTTAACATTCCCAGCATCTGAACCTGGCATATAGTATGTGCTCAATAATGCTTGTTGAGTAAACGCATGGACCTGAGGCTTTATTATGAAAGACTCTGAACACCAGGCTAATGAGTTTGCTATAAGCTTAGTAGAAAAGGGGGAGCCAAAAGTGAGAAATCACTGGATGTGATGTATTATCCCCCAATTGGAAATCCATCAATCTATTCCTGACTTAACTGTCTGTGTGATCTTCCTCAAGTCAATCAACTCCTGTTCAATTATATTTTCCTCATCAGAAAAATAAAGTATTGTAATAACTATGGACTGTCACTTTCAACTCTCTTAATCTGCAGATTATAGAATTATGTCACAAAAATATTAATTTTAAAGGTCAAAAATCAAAATTTCATATTGATAACTATTCCCACATTTATTGACGCTAAGACTGGTCACTATGACTTCCCTGGCAGTCTAATGGTTAAGACTCTGAGCTTCCACTGCAGGAGAAGCAGGTTCGATCCCTAGTCAGGAAACTAAGATCCCACATGCCTCACGGTATGGCCACCCCACTCCACCAAAAAAAACAAGACTAGTAATTAACTAGGGTCTTTCAAAGTAAGATTAGAGAATCAACATTAAACTTCAATATTAGCTAAAAGTGTTTACTTGGGGGAAAATATTTACTAAGGGAGGTCTCTTAATTTATTTAAATCTCAAATAATTCCTATGATGTAGGGGTTTCTTTCCTACATTTTGCTAATCAGGAGATACTAAAAAAGACACTCCTAGTCCCACACCTTGGAGTAAGTAACAAAGTTAGGAGTTAAGACTCCTGTGCGATTATGACTGAGTTTAAAATTTACTGTCTTAAGAAGGTATAACACTACCTCCTAGAAACTGAGATACTGTTCAAATTGGATATGTTGTTTCAATTTGGAAGAATGGATCGACAAAAAGAAAAATATGGCACTTATGGAATCAAACTAATTACCACATTAGTTAATCTAGAATTATCCAAGAGAATTAGACATTATCAGGTTAATATGGCAGGGAAAAGTGACTATAGCCAGTTAATTAAGATGTATGAGACACTACGGACAACAGTGGAGGAAAGAGGACAGAGCTCGGAAAATTTTGAGGCAAACATAGAAGAAAAAAAAAAGACATCATCTCATCTTATTTTTCAAACCTGAGCATACCACTGAGAAAGAAACAGGCTCTGTTCTTCATCATTTCTTTGTTCATTTTTGGCTGAAACAAATTAAGTTCATCCACCCTGGGAATAAATGAGATTTGCTCTGAGGTCGTTACCAAATCATCAGTGGCACAAGTAGTCCTGCTAATGAAAATTATCCCAACTGTCTGACTCAGACATCATCTCAGTTTCAATTCCCTGCAGCCATTTGGTTGAAAAGATTTCATAATGATTTTTGAGAGACCATTTCAAGTTTGTACTTTATCTTAAGGAAAGAGGGGATGTGTTTGTTCTCTGCCTTGAATAAGAAATAAGCTTGACTTTGTAAAGACTACATAGTGAGAACACTCACCTGTAGTTCCTTTCTTTCTTTCTTTCTTTTTTCTTACTTTCTTTTTTCTTACTCTCTTTTTTCTTTCATTCTTTTTTAGGTAAGAAGTAAGTTTATTGAGAGAGATACACAGTCCATAGACAGAGTGTGGACCATCTCAGAAAGGGAGAGGTCACACCTGTGGTTTCTTAAAAATTATTCCTCATTGCACCTTTCTTCCATTCAATTTCCTAGTAATTGTTGGAAAACCAACCCGTCAACCTTTCCTTACCTACTAGAGTTTATGGTACTCTACTCTTAAATTATAACATCAGGGCTTATTATTCTTTTGCAGTGTGGTAAGACACATCAGTAAACTTCTAGTTATTATTGATTTATTTGGTACAGTTTGCTTCAGAACTTCTATATGCCAGGTACTGTGTTGATATACTAGGGATCCAAAAATGGATGAAATAGATCCTTACCTTCAAAGTGGTCACTGTCTAATGGGAGTCAGACAGATAAGTAGATAAATATTTCTTTGATGTGTTCATATTATCAACAATATGAGCAGCTATTGCATTCTAGATGTTCATGTTAGATGCCGGGCATCTGTTCTTCACCAAAAAAAAAAAAAAAGTATTACGACCCAAGTTAAGCAAAGATAAATTCAGAAAAAAAAAAAAAAGAAGTAATTTAAAAAGTAGGAAATGAGCATTCTGATACAAGCTATGTGAAAATGAGACAGACTTTGTCTGAGATAGTCCTATGCCTTTGGAAATGAGATAAAAGAACATGAAAAAGGCAGTCAGGAAGAAAGAATGAGAAAGAAAAATCAATACCCCAGAAGCTCTGCCTGGTGAATTAGTAGCCTGACAAGGTGCCTCCATCTGGCTTTGAGGAGGCAGGCCAACCTAGGTTCTCCTTTGAGATTTTTCCTTCAGTTGCATTAATGCACCAAATTAACATATTATTTACATGACAATCAAACTTGGGTATTGAGGGGTGGGGATGGAGGGAAATGGTGGTTAGTAGCTGAGTGTAAAATTATCCTAACACTACTATTCTGGTGAGAATTATCAACTGCTTTTTGGACACATCCTATTACCCATTTACTTTTATTCCAATCCAGCACCATTCTTTATGTTTACTAAGCTTTGGGGCTTATATTGACTTCCAGTTATTTCACTTGAGTAATACCCTTAATTAGTATAAGCATGAGTCCTTTATTTTCTCTGAAACACTGCCAAATTCAGTTTTCCCCTCAGCAAGGGGAAACTTAATTAACATTTTGTTAATTTCTAGAACCATTTCAATTTTCCCTTCTCTGGGGTTTCCACTTGCTTAGGGAAGGAGGAAATGTTCATAGATAAAGAAAACAGTAGATGAGGCATAAAAATTAACATGGAACTAATCCAATTCTCAAGATTCAGAAAATCTAGACTGTTTTGGGAACTATTGTGTATATGAAGTATTAATTCATATATAACAGGGAAAAGGGAACTTTGAGACAGCCTTGCAATCCCTTTGTTTACCCTATAGCTCCCACCACCTCTTTAAACTAATCCTGGCCTCTGCTGCCCTAGGAAATCTTAGACCATCATTGAAATTCAAATAGGAACAAAAGAAGTTAACTTTTAGCTTTTAAACTTACAGAGTTGAGGTCCTGCCATAAGCAGGAGATTTGGAAAATTATTTAACCATCCACCTCTTCCATCCCTTCCCCGTTCACCAATGAGGAGAGCAAATAAACCTTTGTGGATTGGAGGGGGTGGCAATAGTTTGGAGAAAAAACAAAAAATTAGAAATTATATGAGAGTTCTGTTCTTTGTCCTGCCCATGCAGGGACCTGTGAGATGAAAGGGAGGTGGTTCTTCCTTTAAGACTCAGGATGTGAGACAGACCTCAGTAAGAAAACCCCCAGGCCTGATAAAAATGGTGGGCTGTCTGGCAGGCCTGGAAAGAGCCCTGAATTTCCTCCCAGTCCTTGAGTGGCATAGCAAAGCATCTGAACTTCCTATGCCTCCAATGCCAAGAGAGACACAGAAGTTAGCAGAGATAACTACAGCCCTGAGGGTCCCACAGCGTAGCTGGCAGAATTCTGATTAATCCCAAGATTCACATCCCCTTGTGTCTGCTCTGTATTCTCTCCTCCCCTTGAGTGTGGATAACATTTGTGAATATAACAAAATTTTGCAACTGGGATTATGCTATCTTGTATCATAAAAGTGAAGGTAATTTGAAGATGTAATTAAGGTGCTTAATCTGTTGACTTTCAGTTAATCAAGAAGGAGATTATCCTGTGTGGGCTTGGCATAATCAGGTGAGCCCTTTAAAAGGCCTTCCCTGTAGGGAGAGACTGGAAGTGAGAGCGTCCTCTATTCACCTTGAAGAAGAAAACAGCCATGTTTGAGGAGGACCTGTGAGAGGGCCACATGGCGAGGACCACCTGGGGCCAGCACTAGATGCCGAGAGTGGTCCCTGGCTGGCAGCTAGCAAGAAAATGAAGACCCCAGTCATACACCACAAGGAAATGAATGCTGCCAGCAGCCTGAATGAGCACAGAAGCAAATGTTTCCCCAGAACCTCCAGGTGAGAATATAGCCTGGCTGACCTCTTGAGTTCAGCCTTGGAAGACATGGAACAGTAGACCCAACTAAACTGTGCCTGGACTTCTGAGTCATAGAAATTATTGGATAACACATGGATCTTGGACAAACAGGCCACTCGAGATGGCTATTCTCTTGCGCTCTGCACACCCCCTGCTCAACCCGTACCTGCTTCACCTACACCCTACTCTCCTAGCTGACCTTCCTTCTTTTTTTTTTTTTTTAATTTTTTT